>NW_022706853.1:120799-157600 GCF_011630105.1 Anneissia japonica
CATATGATATATTTTGGTTTTAGGTTCTTTTTTCCAATATGTATTTTAATAATTAAAGTTTAAATTTTCTCCAAATTTTATTTATAATTTTCTGATATTGTGTGCGTAGGGCGAAGACGCTCTGCAATATGCGTTATGACATGTTTTTTGGATATCATCATCGTCGTCAATGTTGTTGAAATATAAAAACATTATGGTGTTTATAGTATTGTGATTTTGATAATTTTAGTGGTATTTATTTTAATTTTTATAATTATGCTTGTGCAGTTATAATTATTATAATGGTCTTATTTTTTATACAGTATTTTAAATTGTATAATATTTAGTAGGAAAATTTGTAAATACAATGCTGCAATTTAGCTTTGGCTGCCATTGATTGTAAACAATGAATAAAAGAATTCACCACCACACCCACTGTTGTAATTATTGTCACTGTCATTATCATCATCCGCACCATCATCATTATTACAACAATCGAACTAAGAACAAAAATGCGGTATAACTACCAATTTTATTACATTATTAAACAATACCAGTATTCAAATTCATAGTCTTTGTTATCTGTGTACTTTATAATATCCCTATTGCAAATTCATTTATTTAATTAGTGGTTTTCCGAGTATAATAGGCCTATCGATAAAACAATAAAATTCATGTTAAGGTTATCCAAACTTATGCCTGTTTTACATCTTAAATCTTTTCTCATAGGCTTATAAGAAGTCCGAGTCACACCAAGGTCACTGACAGCCATAACCATCTGCGATTAAAACAATCACATATTTTGAAATATTAAAGTACAATGCTTAGGTTACACATACATGTTACAATACTTAAAAATGTTATAAAAATCCATATTTTTAAAAATACGTCAACATGATATTGTTGCAAAGATAAAAGTTAGTACTTAAACACACAATTTAACCTCTGTCTCTTATACACATCTAGATGTGTATAAGAGACAGATATACTACTATGTACTACTATATACATTGTTTACATTTTTTTAATCAGTGGGATTTTTAGAGTTGTTTTAACATAAATAAAGAATCTACCCAAAATTTCGCTTTTTCTACATAAGACAACAGTCTATAAGCCTTACCGTAACAGACTTCCCACAAAAACCCCAACCATAATTCTCAAGCTAAACCTAATACCCAGAACTATAGCTTATACTCAACAGCGCTGTAAAGATGTTACAGGGAAGTTGAGTTATTTCAAAAGGAAAGATTTGTATATTCTTTTTCTTGTCATGGTCCTTGGCTGCCATAATTTAAAAATTAGCCGAAAAACGATGAAGTGAGAAATAACGAAATCACAGAGCTCACAGTTTTTGTTGAAATTAATCGAGACGCTGCTGTTTTTCCTGTTGCTTTGTGTTCTGTTACCTAAGGATCATACTAACGTGTTCTGTGGCACCTACAGACCATGTAAATGGAAAAAATGATAAAAAAAACTAACTAGGTTAAAATAGCTCAGTTGTGTAAACTGTGGACCAGGGCGGTAGCCACGGGTGCGGTTGGTCAGGTTTAAACCTGACCCCTTTTTTTGACATGACTACTATTAATTTATTAGGATTTGAATAGGAAAAAAAGGCTAAATTCCATCTGTATGTTTATTCTCAACTTACTCCTTCTTGACTACTCTGGAACCAAAAGTCTACTTTGGGATGAACGGTTAATGATAGTTTACATTTATTTTCTTCTCTTTTACTGTACTTGTTCACGCAGAATATCACCTGGGCTTTTCTCTTAGCTGAACAAACTATCAATTTAGTGACTCTAATTATTAATTTTTCCTACTGTTACGAACTTGCGGAGAGCGCCGTCAGCGTCTGTTTATGTCGAGTAATCTGTATGTTGCTAAATTTGGATCGCCATTGGAGCAGGGAAGTAACATGGAACGCCATTGGTGCCACAATTGATTATTTTCAATATTTTTGATTGATTGAAACAATGTAGTGACTTGTAGTGTGAGCGGATGAAAAGGATCTGTAATGTGATGCGTTGTCTCATGCTTTTCACGTCTGCTGTAGTGTTCATCTGCAGAGTGACTTAGACATTATCCAGGTCAAATTCTCCATAAGTGGGATGGCATCAACTACATTTTTACCCATAAGGGGATTGGGCTGTGGAGACGGGCTTCCACGTAACATTAGACGTAACACCAGTCGCATGCTATTTCTTAGGCGTTGACCAGTTAAGTTTTACTACTTGACCTATATTATATTTCACTAACATATGATATATTTTGGTTTTAGGTTCTTTTTTCCAATATGTATTTTAATAATTAAAGTTTAAATTTTCTCCAAATTTTATTTATAATTTTCTGATATTGTGTGCGTAGGGCGAAGACGCTCTGCAATATGCGTTATGACATGTTTTTTGGATATCATCATCGTCGTCAATGTTGTTGAAATATAAAAACATTATGGTGTTTATAGTATTGTGATTTTGATAATTTTAGTGGTATTTATTTTAATTTTTATAATTATGCTTGTGCAGTTATAATTATTATAATGGTCTTATTTTTTATACAGTATTTTAAATTGTATAATATTTAGTAGGAAAATTTGTAAATACAATGCTGCAATTTAGCTTTGGCTGCCATTGATTGTAAACAATGAATAAAAGAATTCACCACCACACCCACTGTTGTAATTATTGTCACTGTCATTATCATCATCCGCACCATCATCATTATTACAACAATCGAACTAAGAACAAAAATGCGGTATAACTACCAATTTTATTACATTATTAAACAATACCAGTATTCAAATTCATAGTCTTTGTTATCTGTGTACTTTATAATATCCCTATTGCAAATTCATTTATTTAATTAGTGGTTTTCCGAGTATAATAGGCCTATCGATAAAACAATAAAATTCATGTTAAGGTTATCCAAACTTATGCCTGTTTTACATCTTAAATCTTTTCTCATAGGCTTATAAGAAGTCCGAGTCACACCAAGGTCACTGACAGCCATAACCATCTGCGATTAAAACAATCACATATTTTGAAATATTAAAGTACAATGCTTAGGTTACACATACATGTTACAATACTTAAAAATGTTATAAAAATCCATATTTTTAAAAATACGTCAACATGATATTGTTGCAAAGATAAAAGTTAGTACTTAAACACACAATTTAACCTCCACCACAGTTAAAAATTACATACATATTGATAATTCATGTGATGAAACACTCACTCATTTTGTCTTTCACATTACAGACTCTTGCAAAAAAAAAAAAATACAAGATTTTAAACATTTTATTCATTACTAATTTTATTCATTAATTTACCATTCTTGTTAACTATCTAATTTACTATTCTTTCTCTTTTCCTTCAGTTTTTTCTTTTCGTCTTTTAATTCTATCTCTTCACTGGGTTTTTCTTTCGTTATCACTTTTCTCCCGTGCCGCTTCTCAGGACTTTTCCTGGAAATCAAACCTGCGAGAAACCCAACTTTCTTGCCAACTTGGGAAGGTGGAATGTATTCTGCGTCAGCTGCCAAACTTGAAGAAGAGGACATAGAGGGCGGCTCATACTCAACCCCATGTTTTGCACTGTTTGATCTTTTAACAGCTTTATGGTTTTTGTCATCCTGGTTCGACATTTTCCGCTTTTTGCGCATGAAATTTAGCGAGCGGAAAAGTCTGCTGTTACGACGCTTATCCTTATCATCTTCAATATGTAGTTCTTGTTCACTTATGCTTTGTTTCTTTGACCCTTTTCGTGCTTTTTTTGACTGTTTTCGTGTAGCTTCATTTGATTCGGAAAGTTCGGGTGATGCTTCCCCAGTTGTGGCAATCTCTGATGGATCAGTTGTGGTTTTGACAACCGATATCGGTGTATCCTTTTCTGATTCATTTCTATTATCATCTGAAAAAATTCAAATAAAATGTATTAATATGAAGTAAACACTTTGCATGCAAATTTCATTTCGAAAACCACTGACTAAACTGTTAGAATTTCAAAAACTACCAGGACACTGTTAACATTATTGGATCCATAAAAAAAACATTTAATCTTTTACTTATTGATACTAATTTAATTCATTCACACTATTACAGCACAACAGATACACAGCCAGAGAGTCATAAAAAGCCATAAAAACTCTTTTTGTTAATCCTACAAAAGATTTTTATTCCGGAACACTGGCTCTAGTTGGCACCTTCGTTTCAGACCCCAATTCTGTCAGATCCCCTGTCAGAAATTTTCTGGAACTACTACTTGCAAGTGTAGCCTTTAAAAGCAGCTAGTGGTTCAAGAGGTGTGATGAAGCTACACAAATTTTGGCTTTTGGGCAGATAGCTGATAAAAAGAATCTTAAGACCAAACCATCAATATTAATCCCAAAATAATGTGAATGTTACGTTACTGAAACACAATTTGAAAATCGGCACAAAATATTGAAATTTTCATAAAAAATACTACCATTTAACATTTCCATAACATTATATAACTATAATAGCAAAACATTTGCAAACCAACATTAACATCAAAATATGAAATATTAAAAGGTTAGAAAACAACTAAATAATTACTGTAAACAATATCACCTTATTCCACAAAATAAAAAAAAATAACGTGAATAACAAAAATTTAAGCACAATAACTATGATGACGATAATAGCAAAAAAAAAAACAAAAAACAAAAAACAACAAAAACAGCACCAGAACCACCAACATATAATAATAATCAAAAACATCATCATTACAATCATAACACTTGTATTTTTTTTGTACTTATTTACATAACATATCTGTAAATTGTTAGCAAGTTAGCTGCAGTACACCAAAACCTATTTTTTGCCATTTTGAAATAAAACTCAGAATAAAAATGTTGTAACATCAATTAACAAATGTAGGATAGTGTTGGACTTGCAACAGAACAGACAGAACAGACAGATAGATATCATTTCTTGTCAATTGAATGCAGTTTTTTTTCTGTGGTGTTGCCTATGTGCAATGGTTGTTGTGTTCCTAATCTGATTAATTTTTAAATTTTGTAATAATTCAAAACTGGAAATAATTAAAATTTTATAAATTTATATTTTTATATTTATCATATTTTAAAGTTATCAATGACATTTTTTAATTGAGTTTAGTAATTTTTTAATGTGATGAAAACATGTGACATGCCTAAATATGGTCATGATGACATCACATCATGACATACTGTATGGCAATACAAGTTTTTTTGTCAAGAAAATTTGGGTGTGGGTAAAACTTAAGTGATGATCAAGGGCTTATTGCTATAAGCGGACTTTAGAATGTCTTAACTCTTAACCGGCTATAATCATTGTGTCACTACTGGTCTATGGTTATATAGACCATTGCTATACCGTGGTCTAACCAGTTAGCCACCTTAAATTTTAAGGCCTACGCAGAGGAAGCCTAAAAATGGTCTTCAATCATTTTTAACATGGCGTTACTGGTAGTAGACATAGGCATAGATCGTTGCAAAGACCAAGAATCAAAAGAAGAATATTCCGCAAGTGTCCCAGTGTTTGTTTATTTAACTTCATTTTGATACATGTGCATTTGTTGAGCAAGCATGAAGTACATGTAAAAGCACTCTAAACGTTATCTTACCAGGGAGTGCTTGTTTGAATACTCAAAGCAGTCTAAGCGAAGATGGTTTTTATAGCAATGGTCTTTAGCGGAGTGACTTTAGTAAGACCCTCTAAGTGATAAAGCCGGCTTTATTCGAGGAGTTAAGACTACCAGTTAAGACAGTTTTATAGCAATCCGCCCCAGTAATCACATTTTGATGGAAAAGATGGGTTAAGCTTATCTACATGTTAGTCACTGTGCTTCAGTGCAAAGGTACATTCAAACACAGAGGTTGACATTTAACTACATGTCAGTCTCTGTGCTTGTTTTTATACCTGCACATTATAGAAATCTCAAAGAGTCTCTGTGCATACAGACTCACAGACTCACATATATAATTGAGTTTAAAATATATAATTACAATTTAATTATTAAATCTTTAGACCTGAAAAAAATAAAAATATATATATATAAAATTAGGAGGTAGAGGTAAAATTATTAAAACACAATCATTTGTGGTGAAGACAAGCCAAAACCAGTAACTCCTCAGATATTATGTTTTGGAGATAATGGCAAAAACATTTTGGACCACAAAAATGTTAAAAATCTGGTTTATTGCAAACTAAAGTTTATATAATACATCATGCTATTTTGTTATTTTTCTCATTTCTGATGATAAAACACAAAAAACTCTTCTTAAACAGCTGTATATTTAAACTCTTGTAACTTCATAACAAAATGTTGGATTTAAATGATTCTTTTACAATTTTATAACATTAATTTCTGCTAAACCCTGTATTAATAACTAAAAAATGGATTTTTGCGAGGAGTGACTGGTTTTTGGCTTGTCTTTGCCAAATTAAAGAGTTCAGTTCAAACCAAAAACCATCCTAATCATGCTACCACAGATAATACATTAGGATAATGATATGGTCTTGGATGTCCATGTAACTCCTTGCTAGGTATTTTTTCTTCAAATTTGCAAGTTCGGAAAAACTGTTTCCACACAGTTTTCCAATTTAAATATTTATGCATCGTTAACATTCTTGGAATTCATGGCACAAAAATATTAACATAGAATGGGTTTAATACTTGACAAAGGTTGTCTCAGATAATGTACCTCAATAAGCATATCCACTACACTTACCTGCAAAGTGAATTTTCTTTGAAGAGTCCCTTTTGATTTTAGGCTGTTCTGTAGTCATCTGAACCCAAGGATCAAAATGTGTTCCCTCCTCTTTTCCAATATCACTAAGTTCACTTTCACCAGAGCTCCTATTTATCTGTACCACAGACGTACTGTTTGGTTTTGAAGAGGTAAAACGTTGTTCCAATTCAAGGTTCAACCTTTTCATATTGTCTTTTGCGGTAGGTTGTATATTCGTGGGACGGACTTTCTGAGTTTTTTCTGGTGTTTTTGGAAACACCTCAATTACAGTGTTTGCAGATGCTGAGGATGCCGATGATTCAGGTCTTGCATTTTGATCGTCGTCAGATTTCCTACGTTCACTTTCTACTTGTCCTTGAGACGTTTTAATATCATTAGCGTTAGGATCATGGAAGCCATTAGTGTTCATACTTTCAGACTCAAGAATAATGTGGTCAATTGTAGATAAATTTTCTTTTTCTGGCTGCATAGGTTTTTCAACTGATTCATCTTTGACTATCTGAGATGAGTTGAATTCAATTTCTATTTGTTCTGGATCAACTGTACTTATTGATAGCAATTTTTCTTCTGGCTGGGCAGTTTTTTCAACGGGTTCATCTTTGACTAATTGAGATGAGTTTATTTCAGTTTCTATTTTTTGTGAATCAGCCATAGTTATTGCTTGATTGGTTGTGTCTTCAGGGTCTGAGTGATCAAATCCATTTATTACTGCTTGCCCATTTGCTATTTCATTTATCTCATTGGGTGGATTTAATTCCAACACACTTTGCTTTGGTTCAACTTTGCTAACCACTGTTTCAACTTCTAATTTCTGCTGCTTTGGTTCAACACTTTCTGTTGCTGTGTTTCCATTTGGTATTTCTTCCATCGTTGTAGGTAAAGTTATATCTACCCAATCTTCACTTGGTTCAATGTTTCCTTTGAATGACATTACTCTAGGGGAAGTGGGTGATTTCACCCTCAATGAAGGCCTTTTCTTCAGTAGTGTTTTGTCAGTAAGGCTTAGCCTTTTTAACTGGAAACCCTGAGAAATTTAAACAAGTGTGTTGTTAAGATATTTTGGGAGTTTTTAGTTCACATCCTATATCATTTTGGTGTATGCCTATTGATGCATGAGTGTGCACAAATAAATATTTACCATTCAAACAGTTATGGAACCAAATTTACATTGAGTAATGTTAAATCTGTTAATAAAACTGTCAATGTTATAAATATGTTATACCTATAGACATTTTGAGACTTCTTAAGTTCACCTTTTTTTTTGCTTATTCATGCAACATAAGAATACACTGGAAGAGGTGAAAACAAAACCTTAAACTGTCCCTAATATGTTAAAAAAATAATGAAACCAAACTTAACTTATAATATATAGCATTGTTAAATATGGAAGTAAAATAATTAGTATTCTTAAATGAAAACCCTGAGAAACTATCAATCAAATGCAATGCAATGAATGCATAAAATATCAGAAAATAATTGGAATTTTTAAAGGTCACATCCAATCTTTTGATTCATGAATAATAATTGACATTCAAAAATCAAATCTATAGAACCAAAATAAACAGTACAATAGCACAAGTCTGGAAACCCAGAGATATCCAAACGAATGTGTGGTTATGAATAAATCAAATAGCACATGAACTTTGGAATTCCTCAAGTTAACATTATGCTGTATCTTGTTAAAAAATGTGTTCCGAATTTATGATCAATATATACAATAATGAAACTGACTGTATAAAAATGGAACCCGAAATGAAAGAATTATTCAATTTAACTGGAACTTTGGAGAAAAATTTTATCTTTTAAATATGTTTTAGCGGATTATGCGTTTGGATTTATTGAGCTGCCATTTAATGCTCATGGTTGATTCATGCATACAGAAAAATGCATCAGAACAAGCACCTAAATAAAATCTTCATCTTTCCCTAATTTTAGATTCAAAATGTAAAACAATATGAAACCAAATTTGACTGTATAATACTAATGTTAATCCTCAAACTATAATAATAAATATTTTTAACAGGAAATCCTGAGAAAATCAAACAAAAGTGTTGTATGTTTTCTTGACAATCAAATTTAAACAAAACTTGGCAGTATATAATGTCAAAACTTGAACTGTAAGAATTGTATATTTATTTAAAAACCCTGAGAAATTAAAACAAAATATGGTAATAAAATCTTAATTTGTCAGTTATTTAGTTTTTTTGTACATACATACAGAATAATTATGGAACCAGATTTCACTGTAATAGCAATGTTAATTCAATATTGTTAATGAACCTAACTTTAGACTGTAACAAATCTTGCATAATAAATTTGACTCTTCCAAATGTCTGCCAAAGATATGCTGATTAAATAGCCTTAATAATGAGCTTCACAAATTGGCAAAAAGTACCAAATTAAAGAACCAAAATGTCAATCCATGAGATTGGACAAGGGGCTCTCACCTGGGACAATGCACAACACACAGCAAAAGACCTTGACAAACGGAAGGACGTTGATGCCGCCTTATGTCCCATCAGGGACAAAGAGGATAAGTAAGTAAGTATACGTTCATATCAAAGTCACTTTTATTTCTCTTTTTTTCCCTTTACATTAATAATTCAAATGTAATGAGGGAGAGCAGTTTTTAGAAAGTAAACTTTATGAAAAGCTACTAAAAGTCAAATAAATGAAAATGTGTAAAAATGATGAAAAAAAAATAAGAAATTGATACACAATTGAAAAAGCAATTACAAGGTAAAAAAATAAAATCAGCACGAAAAGTTGATACAATGAAACTTTAGATTCAATCTGTATCATATAACAATATGTTTTCACCTGACTACTCATCAGTATTATTCTATGAGTTATACAGACTTACATAAAGTAGTACCTGGTGTTTGGTGATTAGCTACAATCTGTGATAAGTCATGTTTATATAGGTACTGTAATTTGTATTATAGTTGGAGGTGATAAAGTGGAATATAGATGGCAAAAACATATTTGAATTAAATATCAAATGATTATATATATTGTTCTTATCTTATCACCTAATAAAACATGATATAATTCAACACATAAATATTAGGTAGTTAACTTTCTATTTAGAAATTAAATATGATATGTTTAATAATTTCTTTTCTCTTTCTTCATTTTTTTTTTTGAATATTTAAGCCAATAGACAGATCTTCAGAACAATTTGTTTTTATTCCGCAAGAATTTGTCTCAACTGGAAACCCTGAGAAAACAAATTATGTTATTAAGTATTTGTAAAATATTAAAATCCTAATTTTATGGTTTATTCATGTATGCATAAGAATACATCAAACATGCTAATATAAATCCTTAATTTCTCTCCAGTGTACATTAAATCTTTAAAACAATTATGGAACCAAAGTTAACTGTACAGCATTATTGGCAAATATGGAAATAAGGCAGGCACACATTGCATCGTAAGATGGTCAATGTAAGCCCAGTGGCAGAACCAGGTATTTTGAAATAGAGGGGGGCCAAGGGAGGTCTAGACACCACAGTCCCACCATGATTGGTGCTGAAGTAAGAAAATTTATGATTACGGCACCTCTAGTTGGCAGGAAACGGCACCGTTTAAAAAAAAATAATTTCTAACAATTTTAGCGGGGTGGGGAGGCCTGACTAAGCGCCCTTTGAATTCACCATTGGTGCTTAGCTTTAGTTTTTTTTTTACCTGGAAACCCTGAGAAATTCATCAGTATTTTGTTATATATATGTTTGTAGGATGTTTTCATATTTCTTGAGTAATTCTACAATATTTCTGGTTCATTACTTAATACATAGAAATAACTATTGTTAATATTTAAGACGTTGGCTGCCAGCGACGAGTATACTCGCCAACGTGGTGTTGCTGAGGGCGTCAAAATTGGGGTAACATTCTAGCGTTTATAACTTCCTTATTATACATTGTAGAACCACAGACTCAATGGCTGGTAGTATGGGGAAGATACACCTAGATGATAACGTACAAATGACGCATGTATGTTTGTTGTATTATGTTGCCACTTGAGCGGTACAAGTGGGATGCCCTTTGAACATATACCAACCCATGTGTAAAGCGGACGAGATATCTCGCACAGTAAAAAGTTCTATCACAGTGCCATCGACTAGTATACTCGCCCCCTAATATTTTCCCGCCAATTTATTAGACACATCATTTTGATGATATATGACTACATAAAATTTCAAAAAAGTATGTTTGTACATGTAAACTTGTTTTGGCACCCGGGAAGGAACCTTGAAAAAAGGTCTGGCAGTCAACGAGTTAGGAGTTTTTATTAATTTAAGTCAAGTATTCCTTCTGTATATTTATTTTTCAATGTATATATGAAGATTAATTTTACCTTACGGATATCTGCCAACAAATTATCGACAATGTTCCCATCTTCTTCTTGAGCAATTGGGATTTTGCCAACTTTTCTCCCTCCACCTTCTTTTAATTGTCTTTGTTTTTCCTCCTGTCTTCGCTTTTGTTTCTCTTCAAGCTTTCGCCTTTTTTCATTTTCCTATAAAATATTTATGTAGAGATCAAAAAGTTACAAACAAGTAAATGTTACATGTTGCACAATTTATCCACTTGGCTTTTATTGCTTTAAAGTGCTAACACCACCCTTTGGATATTGTAAGTTCTTACAGAATGACAACCATTCATAAACATTCTGATTGGTCAGTTTTTAAGTTTGAGTGACATTCTGAAAAGGTCAATTATGTACATAACTATTATGTTAATATATTTAAAAGCAAAATAGTTAAAATTGTGTAAGTGTATTTTAGTTTATTTCAGTTTTGAAGTTTATAATATATATTTATATATGTTTTAGTTGAACCTGTTAGTGGCGGTTTTCATCGCTGTTGGTTTTATACTGAATAAAATAAATAAAATAAAATGTTGTGTTTAGGGCATGCCCATAACAAATGAACGTAGGGTAGCCATGACCACAGTACACCACGATTAACTTTAAAACTTCCTAGTACCACCATTATTCACAACAAACTTTTACTTTTTACTGTCCACTGAAAATATTTAAAAATATTCTGAAGGACCAAGCAAAAAAATTAAATAACAAAAAAAAAATCACAAATGGAAAAAGAAGTACATTGTAAATGACTACCTGTTGGCATTGTTTTACTCGTTCAGCAAATATTTTTACGACTCCCAAGAAGTCCTGCAGTTTGAATTTGGACGGATCTTCCATAAAGAACTCGCAAAGCTCTGCACTCTGCTTTTCAATTTGTTTGATGTCTTGCTTTAGCATGTCAACCTCCTTTTCTGATTTCTAAAGGTAATTACGAAACAAATGACAAAGATAATATTACATTTTCTGTCAAGTGATTCTCCTACCCCTAGCACAAAAAAACCATGTACTAAGACATTCAAAAAATGCCAGCGCTAGAAATTTTGTAAGGAGGCGTCCGATACCACCGAAAAGGACAAGCATTTACTTCAGCCCCACCATGATTAGCAAATGATTAGACCATCTAGATGTGTATAAGCCTAATCATTTATCCTCACCGGATACAGTGAGCTACTGTCAGAAAAGCCACTCTTCTTAACAATGCTAGATTGAATAGGTGGTGTTTCTATTAACAAACTTTTTCAAAAAAGTCTTCTAGATGGTCAGAAATGGCACTCTCAGATTCAAGTTTGAATATATTTTGTTTTTGTTTATGTTGAATTTGCTGCTAGCATATCCAATAAATTACCTTTGTAAAGGCCTTGAATTGTTCCTTGATGTCTTTTGAAGCTTTTGAAATCTGTTTGTCTAGTTTCTCAAGGCTTTTACCCAATTGGTTTACTTCAGACTTCAGTGAATCAATTGACAGTCTAATTAATAAGAAAATTAAAAACATATAACAACTTAAAACATTTTGTGGAAAAACTTGGGAACAGTTTATGAGATTAACTGATTTGATTTTCAAAATATTAAATAACTAGGAGGAAAAAGGTGGAAAAGGGGTGATTAAACACTTTTCCATTTCTATACTCTTTGTATTAACAAGACAAAAAATATTCTATAGTACCTTTGTAAAATTTTAGTTCCAGATAATATTTGGATTATGTACGCAGTAAGTTTAAATAAAGTAAGATATTTGCGCATATGCCATCAGCCTAAATCATGGATAAGTTCTATGGAAAATTTTAGCCATACACCCAGCACGCACTAAGGAACATTTAACGGATGATGTTCGCATTGGGGACTTAACGTCGTGGGAAAACGGCTTAGTGATTTATCGTGGATAATGTTTGCATGATGAAACTTATTGTGCGGCTTGGCCAAATTATTACTACTGAGGTTATGTTATGCAAACTATTTGCACTAAATTATATTCTCTCAAGGTACAAGGTCATTCTTAAAATGGCTTCGGTATAATATAATGATAATATTGTACCCTATCCCCACCCCTCAAGTTCAGTGGAACGTCTAAGACTCCTTGGGGACCAAAAAAGTATCTCCTTAGGGATGTCCCCTGAATGAAGTTGGCCATAGTATTCAGATATACTTTTCTTCATTTTGTGGCCAACGAAGTGTTTCCTTAATAGTTGGGGTACTCTTAATAGAGGTGTCCCAAAGGAGGGGTTCTCATGCCACCTTATTTTGCCAGCTGCTAGTTCCCGCTCACTTAGTCATCAAGCCTTCCTCCACATTCATACACCCCATCACCCGCCCCTACCTGTATTTCAATACTTAAACTGTAGATATCCCACTAAATATATTCCCTTGTAAGCAGCGATGAGGGTGATATAATTACTTTACCTGCAAGCATCATGTAAACTCTCCATCTCATCTGGAAAGTCAAGCATGCCTCTGTTTTGTTCTTCCGCTCTTTCAACAATATAGTGCATTAAATTCATTCTCGGTTTATTGGCTTTCGTGTCGATTAACTTCAGTAAGGAGGAGACTTTGAAACCAGCTGCGTTACCAGCATAGCAACCCTAATAAATATTAATAATATTTACTCAAACATACCTGTTAACATTAGTGGTACTCAAATACAATAAATGCGTTCACACAATAGTGAAGCATAGTAAACAAAAGCATAAATCTTGATTACATTCAGAAGAGAGATTAAAATAAAGGTTCGAGATACAAGGTAAATTTATTGCAAACTTCACAAAAATTTAAAATGTACAATAAAATTCAGTAAAACTATTTAAGAATTTGGAGACCTAAAAATACCGAAAATTACAATGAAAATAAAATTCTAAGATAAAATTCATCAAAGTTAAAACGAGCAAACAATATAATATAATATACAATACAATATATTGACAGTAATACAATAATAATTAAAAAATGTCAAAAATAAGAATAAAAATAAAAATAATGTACATTATATAAATTTAATACTATGTGAAGCAAGACGGAGTTGGGGGATTGGACATCAAGGATTTTATGTAAATTGCTTTACATATAATATATTGTGATAACTGTAGTATTTGGTCCAGTATAAACTAGAATGGAAACGTTTATTCTACCAAACACTTTACGGCCTCGCCAGCAGCCATGCTGGAACAACAACAACAACCCAGAGGGCAGCACAACTATGAACCAACTAAACAGGCAATATGCCAATCCTACAATAACCACTCATATACTAACAACATGGTTTAATTTAAATATGAAAGTCTTCTTCACTAATTTTAAAACTTCAAAAAAAAAGAAAATTTACTTACGGAGTTCATGAAATTACCAATATTCAAGATAAGAACAAGAAATTCTTCAATAGTTTCACTGCTTAAGATATCTGTTAAGAAGGTGACGAAAAATAATTGCATTCAATGCATTATTTTATTTAGAACAATTGAAATATAAAGCTGAAAATTATATAGGCAAAAACAAAAACAAAATTTGTCAGTATACAACGGTCGAGGAAAATGTCATGCCTGCTAAAGCAAATCAACAGGAGCCCTCTATTCAAGCGTGCTCCAAAAATGCCACAGGGGGATTCAAAAATTCCAACTGGGGCCAGAACCAAGGACATGCATTGAGACAGGAGTCAGGACTACAAATTAAAACCACTGGTTAGGTACAAGTGGGACAGTTTTAGACTACAATATAATTAATTTAAATCACTATAATGTTGACACAATAATGTTGGTGATATTTTTAGTTTAAAAGCTTAAACATAGCATCAGACAACAAGTGGTCTATGTTTGTCTGACAGAAGGAGTGAAAATTTCCTACTGATGTCATGTCCATCTATTGGCCAGGGGAGGATATAGTGGGGAGACAAACAGTCTTTTTATAATTTCATAATTAACTAAGAATAAGTTACAGCTAGAATCATAACTAATTTTTAACAATAATTTCCAATGCAAAAACAATTCATTCATGATATTAAATCAACAGAAATATAATTAAAACAATAATAATTCTGGTTTTATGTTAAGTATATATTGCTCAAAACGTGTCAAAATATAAACTTAAATGAGTTTTTCTTATGTTGAGACCACTGTAGCAGTGTTTTGATAAAATAAAAGTATAAGTGTCCCCTTAGGGGTTAATTATGTATTTGACCATTTTTCACTCTTAGAAAGTGTCTCCTTGATAGATGTGTCTCCTTAATAGAGAATAGCCGTAGTGTTACAAGATATATTTCTCCTCGTTTTACAGAAAAGTGCCCCTTTAATAGGAGGTTTCCCTGAATATGGGTGTCCCAAAGGAGGGGTTCTACTGTATGTTTCACTTACCATCACAGGCATTATGTATAGTATGTAATGATGGTCTTAAGTACTCAATCTTTTCAGAAAAATCCTCTTTCAGTAGCATTCCTTCTATTCGCAGTTTATAACTTTAAAAAAATAGATACAACAAATCATGATAATCATATGGTTAATTAATTAATATATTAATTAAATTAATACTGTAATTAATTATTTTTTGGCTAATTTAACAAAGAAATCAAACATCTTCAGCTTTTGCAGAACAGAGCGGCTAAGCTAGTTCATAATTATTTGAGAAAACATGATCATATCTCGCCTCTTCTTACTCAACATCAACCATTAGATTCATAAGATACCATCCCAATTTTAAAGTAGTTCTCTGTAGCACTGATGTCAACTTTGACCCACAACCACCCAGCTAACGGCATTTACAAGCGACTGTGTAGAAGCAGTTACTCAGAGTGCTTATGTCGTTTTCGACTGCTACAAAGTAGTTTCCAGGCAACGTTGGTGTGAGCGCATGTGCACATCTAACAGACTACAGCAAGGGTAAAGTTGAAAGAAATTCCTTCCGGAAAATCTGGTTAAATGAGCTTCTGTTAACATACTTAAGTTTATTTTGCTGTGCTTAATGTGATACCCATCAGCACCGACTTCCGTGAGACAATTTATAATAAAGTAGTAAAAACATGCAAAATATTATGAATTTTCGTTAGATGGTTTATTATCCGGAAGATTCTTGCTTGCGGAAGTGCGGAAGGCCGTGTTTATTTCTGGGAGACTTCTGCGACTTGGTAAACGGGAGAGTTACTGGCACATGACCATAAGCACTTGACAGTTACTTTGTATCGCATCAAAATCGAACAAAGACAGCAATTATTAGAGCAACGATGGTTTTCATTTGCTTTTGATTGCAAGGAACACTCATGTCACCTCAAATCATGCAATCCAAATTTGCTCGCAAGTTGGTCACAGTTGTTGGCTGGTTGCCAAGGGTCAGTCGATAATATTTGAGTTGTCTAGTTTTAAGGGTGACATGAGCAAGGCTTAAAATTATATATCTGACTTCACTTACTTCTTCAGATTTGACAGCATAAGCAGGAACTTCTCTGCAGAACCAAGCTTTGTCTCATCACCATCAAATGACTTCAGCATGGACAACTAAAACAAAAAAAAAAGTATTAAAGTCTTTGATATATATTCACATCATTAGAGCATCAAAAATTGTGTTATTTCTCACTTTTATATTATAGTTATATTCTGGTTGGAAAACCAGTCACTCCTCACAAAGATTTTAAGTTATTAATAAAGGGTTAAAGAGTAAAATTCCTGGCCCCCGAAACCTTGACTCTGAAATACCGGGTTGGTATCCGGCGGGGGATAGTTTTTTACCATAAATTAAATTAAATTAAATTAAGAATTGTAAAGCGCCTAGAGGGATCTGTGATCTGTTAGGCGCTATATAAATACAGTATTATTATTATTATTATTATTATTATTATTATTTTATTAAAATGGTAAAAGAATCATTTACATTTGGCATTTCGTTACAGGAGTTTAACCATTGCTTTAAAAACAATATTTGAGAAATAATAGTCTTCAAGATTTTGGGTATTTCTTAGGCAGAGACCACCACAAAATCGTTAACAATTTTGTGTAACATTGACAATGGGGAAAGTAACAACATAGCATGATGTATAGAAAGGTTAGTTTAGTGCATTAAAATATGTATTTCAAAAATGTTGACATTCCAGCATGTTTTGGCCACTTTCTCTGAAACATGATTTGCGATGAATGACTGTTTGGCTTGTCTTTGCCACATGTAGTATTTGTCTTCACTATTATATAATTAGTAGGGTTACTAAAGTTTCACTGTTTCTGCTTCTTTTGGTTGCATAAAGAACTATTTTATAGTAATATGTGAGGTCTCGCCACAAAATGAGTCTCATGGTTAGAAATTCAAAAATTTAGTTTGTATTATATTTGTGTAGATCACATTATAAGCTTTCATTTGGTCTTTGAATGGCTTCACTACTATAAGTAAATCCAGAGATGTGAGCATTTAAAGTTTAGGTGTATAAGAACCATGTTTTGAGAAAATCAGCCTCAAAGATAAATTAACCTGTACAAATAATATGACTAGATTTACAGAATATGTGCAGAGAACACTGTTTTGGCAAGAAAATTCACTTACAAAGTATACAATCATAAAATATAAGTATCAAGTTATTCAAAAACATTAAAATCAAAATTTTGTAAAAATGGTGACTTTGGCCTTTTTTGGTGAATATCTCAATATGATTTCACCAACGATGCGTCTCATTTCGTGGTATATAACAATAACAGTGTAGTTTTATATAGCCCCGTAGCTCAATATATTTTAAGTTCTTACTGTACCTCATCTTTTTCTGGAAGTAATTTTTGAAGGGCTTTGAGTCGGTCAGACCCAAAGCTTTTGCTGTCACCATTCTTTATAATGTCGATAATGACCTCGTTTGGTTTGCGGAACTGTTTCAGGAATATGTTGATGTTCAGACTACGCTTACCGTCAAGTAAATTTATCTAAAAATAGCATTCAAACATTTAATCCAAAAACATTAATGTTATATAGACCTATATCATATAAGAATTAAAGAAAAGGCTAGAATTTATTAGTACAGATCAGAATGTCAGAAAAGCATGATTTTGAATAAGGCGAAGATGCTCAAAAAGGTCCTTGATATTTAGGGAGACTGTCAAATCAAATTTAACAACTGACCAATCAGAATAGGGCCATGAACAAACATACATGTTCTCCCACATTGAACATGTTTTAGCTAATTTTAAATATGTTTATGCTGTTATACTTATATTACAACCGTTCCGTGGCAAAATGACGTGGCTCGAAATTTTCACTTTTGGAGAAAATAGAGTTTTGTTGTACCCTTTTGGATTTTTTGCAGGATTATATATCATAGACATTGTGCTTATATGTAAAATTTTAATTACAACAGTTTGTTTATTGCAAAGTTATTAGCAATATTCACAGATACGTTGTTTTGCCTTGGAAACATGTCAGGCTCGGTATTGTTGCAAGTGCAACATAAGAATTTATCACGTTTTGGGCAATCACATGCATCATACGTCGCTGTTAAGATTATTGATATGAAAACACCATTAACCAGTTGATTTTGCCTTGCCAAATTCCACCAGCTCAAAACAATTTTTTAATTCATTCCGAGGCAAAACAACGTATCAACATCGTAAATCACTAGATTTAAAGATTTGTGATAGATGGTGCTATCTCTGAAATGACTCATTGTTGAGACCTGAAATTTTTCACAGGTAATGCAGAAGTGTTTAATATACTCCCAAATTATAATATCTCAAAATTGAAAAAAATGTCAGTTATATTGTTTTGCCTCAAGACGGCCGATTAGCAATAATATCTAAGGGCCTTAGCCGAAAGGTCTATTCCATTGAAAATTGATTCAATGTGCAAGAATATTAGACAAAGCATATAATATTGTGCTGGATAAAAATCAGTCGCACACCTCACTGCCAATGGAACGCGTCAGCCGATGACCGTCAAGTGCAGTGGGAGCTTGGCTTAATCCTAAAACATTTTCTTGCTACAGACACAAAGCCTCGTTCATATGTTGACTCAGAGAACCTCGCATCTAATATACAGTAAAATATGTATTTTACAAAAGTCAGAAAATGCATTTGGTCAACATACCTCTGTTGGTGCCTTCTTTTTCTTTTCGTCAGTTTTCTTCTCAACCTTCGGCGCTTGACAGAAAAGCTCTTCTAAAACCTCATAGTCTGGAGTCAAAGGAGATTCCTTTTCCTTTACTTTTATCCATACATTCTGTTCTGTTGAAGACGCACATTATATTACTTTTATATTGATGTTCTAAATTACAAAATTATCCGATATTATTAATAATAATTTATACATGTCATGATACAATAATGAGTTAAGTGGATGTCCATACTTTTACATTTTATGTGACAATAAAAACATGACATCATCAAGACCCTATAGTAAATTTAAATTTGTTTTTACTAAACCACAGTAATATATACATACTTGCGACGTTTCTTGTGTTTTCAGCAACACTTACGAGCGATTGGAACTAAAACCATCAACAGTTCATGGTATTCAAACCAGATGAACTATTTCAACATATCATGACCATATATAGGCACATCATGACTATATATGGGCATACAATTTTTTTTTTTCAAAGATAATTTGATTCTGTGCCAGACTAGGCTTAAGGAAGGGGTGCAGCATCTTGTTTCCTTATCATTGATTGGCACCGGATCAAGACACTGATTGCTCAAGGTTCTATTGGTAACAAATATTGTCAATTGAACAATTATTTCCATGAATGACACTATGAGCCATGGCCAATATATCTACAGTATGAAAGATTAGAGGTCACGCCAAAAGAGTAGGGGTCAAGTTGGTGCTCCAATTCAGTCTTATCAATGTGGAAAAATATGCAGGCACCACAATTATACAGGCTTTTGCTTATTACCTTTACCTATGCACGAGATTATTATATGAATAAATTGTAATATTTTCCTAATTTTGCCTGGATTTGGCAAATTGCCCATACAAACAATAGGATTTGTTATTCTAAAACCAAGTCAGTTCTTCAAGGCCTCTTATGGATTGAATTAAAACCAGTTATATTACATTATTAATATAATAATAATCTATGTTGCTACAATAACCTGTATGCCTCTGGCTTACAATTATTCTGTATTTTATTATTCTGTATTTATAGGTTCAACTAGTTAATTGATTTTCCTACACTGAGCCATCAAAGTATTATACCAACTTCAACTATTATTTTAGAAAATAAAAAAATATTAATTTATATATACATCACAGTAGCTTAATAATTAGGATAACAATACAACACTTTTGCTATTGCTTATATCAAACATATACTATTTGTCCTGGTACCTTATTATTATTGTTTAAATATTTGATTTTGTTTTGTTTACATTATTGACCTTTAAGGAATTGTGATGCTATGTAAATTATAATTTTGCATCAATTAATTAGATTTGAATTATAATGGATTGAATATATTTGGTATGAACAACAAAGACAACCCATGAAAATCCAAAGACTTTCATATCCAGTGGGATCCTTCCAATGCTTGATTGGGCAGTACACCGGAAGACAATCCCCTACTCTTTATAAGAGTGTACCGCATTTTTTAATGTGCAAGGCCATATTGAACACTGGACCAATGGCTTATAGGTCTGAAAGAGAGAGTGCGCTTATTTATACTTGCATTACACCTCCCCGGGTAAAACACATGCAGAGCAGCAGATGAAGTTAATAATGAATCTCCATGGTTTAGTGCACACACAGTGGCTACCACCAGTTCAAACTTGTTGTTTCATATGATTTGATTTACACAGAAAAATGTACACAAATCTGGATCTTATTCCAACACTAGATCATGAGTTCCATCAAAACTAAATAAATATCGGGCACATACTGCACTGGATGATCTACGACCGACGCGAATCCACAGTGCATGATGACAACCACATAATGGACCACTTTTTATCAAAGTGACAGTGGCAATCATTAGATGGCGTTGCACTGTTAGCATACCCACAGACGGTAGAGACGGATTTGTCAGCCAGCGGTCGTCTGATCATCGTGTGATGCAGTGTGTGCCCAATTCTTTAATTATCCCACAAAATATAATGCTGTTGGTCTTACTGTCAGCATGCGAGGCCTGGCGTTGTAGTTCGGTTGGCTTGATCTTCACCCAGTTGACAACTTTCAGTTTCTTGCTTGGCCTGGGTACGGGAGTTGCAAAATTAGTTGAAGCTACCTGAGGCGTTATCCAACCGCCTGGTGGTGGAGGTGGAGGAGCACCACCACCCGGGAATGGTGGTGGTGGTGGTGGAGCGCCACCACCTGGGAAAGGTGGTGGTGGTGGAACACCACCACCACCAGGAAGTGGTGGAGGAGGAGGTACACCAGCACCAGGGAATGGTGGTGGTGGAGGTACACCAGCACCAGGGAATGGTGGTGGTGGTGGTGGAGGTACTCCAGCACCAGGAAGTGGTGGCGGAGGTGGCACCATACCTCCTGGTGGTGGTGGTGGCGGAGGCGGTGGAGGAATACAAATGCTTGATGGAGGTGGTGGTGGTGGAATTGCTGGTGTAGGGCTAGCAGTATTTGTCTGTGGTTCTCCTGTAGTCTGCGACGCAGCCTCTGCACGCATAAACACTTTAATATCAGTCTGTGTACTGCCAATTTTGCATGGTTTTTTGGAAGCTAATTTTTCATCATCTGTTTTTCCCTGCTTTCTCACAAATTTCTTGGGTGGTAGCATAGCAACTACATGATTCTTATGTTCAGTAAAAACCTTCATGATCTCATCTTGGTCCATTTGTACCGCTTTTCTGACTAGCACCTCTATCAGGTGCCAGATCGCATCTGTATTTTCATTGTCCATATCAAGTAGAAACAAGTCCTGCAGAATCGCTAACAGACTGGCTGCTTGGGGGCTTTCACAGACCTATAGAAATTCAAAAATTGCATACTGTATATAATCAAATTGTAATACTATCACCACATTTAAATTGGCAGTTCATGTCAATACATCTACTCATATTTTATTATTTCCTATTTCTTTTGCATCGAACAGGAAAGGGCCTTATCAAGTACAGGATGTAGTTGCCTTAAACCAACACCTGATTCCCCAAAGTCAAATTGCTACATGGGAAGAATGCCCGCAGACAAAATTCCTACTGAAACACCATCGTCTTCATGTGATCAAAGAACTTAAATAGCAGAAAAATTACCTGTTCCGCATATTTGCACTAAAACTGATGGAACATCCGCCCTCCCATGAGTGGGATAAAATTTGACCATTTGACCAAGTGGATCGAAACTACAGGAAACAAACAACCAGAGTGACACCTTTTATTATTCATATTATAGAGCTGCCATGCAGACGGGGTAAAATTGCTGTCCGTGTACCCACTATGCATTTTGACCAGATGTTCCACTATATTGGGAAGCTGCGTGCTCTGTCTTCTGCTATTTATTATTTTTGACTTGATTGAATTAAACCTTGTTATAATTTGGTTCAATTAACAATCAGCAGTGGAATGATGCACACATTCATGCAAAGAATTTCGGGGCATGACATGATATTACACGGGACACACATGCTAATCTTACACGGATATGCATCCCCACAGACGTAATGTAGCAAAGGGAATGTTTGAAATATTAAATTGGTGTTGGGCCTAATTTTGGGACTCCCACAATCTTTATGAAAACAATCACAAATACGGTTACCCGCTGAGCAATGACTATCGGAGTCCGCACCATACAAATGGAACGATTGATTAATTTGGCCCACGTAGTATATTTTAAAATTTTCGAGCCAATCCCCATACTGTAATGACTGCCACAGCTTAATCCCATATGTATTTATGAGCTGATCCTAATTATTACTGTCACAACATACCTATCCAAATTTTACGAGAATCATCAATCATATTCGTAAACTAGATAAGCAGATATCAACTTTAATATAATTAACATTAACAACATAAAATTGATGCTGAGTAATGTATGCATGTTAATAATAAAAAGATTGGGTGCTGTCTTGATGTTGCCAACCTTTCACTTGCTGATTTGGGAAAATCAGCCTTTTCTACTATTTTTAATAACTATAAATTCCAAAAAATAATAAAAGAAATGCAGAAAAGGCTGCTCTTGCAGGTGGAAATGGTGCTGCAAGCAGCTCTCTGAGACGGATACATCACCTTATAAGATGTCATTATTAAAGAATATTGTAAAACAGGATCAAAATTTGCTAATTTTCTCATGGATAGCAAGACTGTTTGCTGTACTCACACAAGTTTGTCAAGTGCGAAACAGAATATATGTTTTAACAAAAACGAAAATACAACATTTTTTTT
Source organism: Anneissia japonica (assembly GCF_011630105.1). Taxonomy (NCBI): domain Eukaryota; kingdom Metazoa; phylum Echinodermata; class Crinoidea; order Comatulida; family Comatulidae; genus Anneissia; species Anneissia japonica. Next base: position 144,174 of record NW_022706853.1, read on the forward strand.
TTGCAAAACCTTCCTAGTAATAGTATGGAGAAACATCTCCAATAGTGATACTTAAAGCCGCAGGAACCCAGCAGGATTTGAAACCAAGCTGATTACTGATCAGATATTCCACCAATTGAAGCCAAGAACTTAAAATGGCGATGATAACAGTTGATAGGCATAGGTCTCCCTTAAATTAAAGACCCCTCCAAAAAAGACCAATCCAATAAATTATTTTATCTATCATTCTAATTAGGAGACCAAAGCTGCTTGGAAAATAAATGTTCAACTTGGGATTTGAACGCAAGACCTTCGGTATTAGCCTTCAGAATTTCATGGTTTCAAATGTAATTTTAATTAAAAGCTCTACTAATATAAACGTAATATATAATTCATACCGTTTAAATGGCTGCATCAAAGACATTTACAGGGATTGAGAAAAGCCTGTGACCTGATGGGGAATCAAACCCAAGACCTTCCGATTATCTTTGGGTATTGAGTTCAAATCCTGACAAACATTATTAATACACTAAATAACTGAAAAGTTCATACTCTTTTAAAGACTGCATCAAAGACATGTACAGGGCTGTTGAGGTCAATTCCATCTGGATGTTGCAATTCCCCGTCATCTTGCTCTTTATGATCATCAAACACGTCAAGTTGGATGGTCAAGTCTGGGTGGTCTTTATCAAGATCCCTATCAAAAATTAATAATCAGTCAGTCAAATATTAGGAATTTTTTATATCACTGATTATGATAAATTACCGTTTTATATGAAAAAAGGGTTTAATATTGAAAAGCCATTGTTGTAATAAAATTTTATTGATGCTTATGATAAAAAAAATAAAACAGATAAGAGTGATAATGAGAAGCAAGATGATCTTTTTTAGGTTGGTGTCTTCATTATAAATCAATCAATCAATCAATCAATCAATCAATCACTATTGAATATTATCAATCACTCAAACATTAGCTTTTGTTTTTAATCATATATGGTAAAGACAAGCCAAACAAGTCACTCCTTGCAAATTTTGTTTCTGAGATAGCAGCCAAAACATGTTAGAATGTCAACATTTTAAAATATATTTTATTGCACTAAATTAACATTTATATATTTTAAACATCATGCTATGTTATTAATTTTCCCATTTTTGATGTTGTTAAAACGATTTTTTTACGATTTGATTGTTCCTGCCTGTGTCTTATTGTAAATTTATAATGCCAATTTTTTTAATACTGTTATTTAAACAGCTGTTTGTTTGAACACCTGTAAGTTCATAACGATGTCAAATTTAAATTATTCGGTTACCATTTTATAACTTTTACTTTATTGCTTAACCCTGTATTTATTAACTAAAAATTGATTTTTTTTTTTTATTTTTTTTTTTTTCTCTCTTGTGAGGATTGACTGGTTTGGCTTGTCTTTACCACAAACAGTATATTAATAAGGTTAATGAAGAAAACAATTGTTATAATAGAATGATGACGAGAAGCAAAAGATAAAGAAAAAGAAATGATCATTCTTATTATTTTGGGATAATAATAATAATAAAATATGTTAGACTTATATGATGATGACAAATACAGTAATCAAAAAGAGAATCATGTTGATGCCTGTCTCTTATACACATCTAGATGTGTATAAGATTTGAACACCTGTAAGTTCATAACGATGTCAAATTTAAATTATTCGGTTACCATTTTATAACTTTTACTTTATTGCTTAACCCTGTATTTATTAACTAAAAATTGATTTTTTTTTTTTATTTTTTTTTTTTTCTCTCTTGTGAGGATTGACTGGTTTGGCTTGTCTTTACCACAAACAGTATATTAATAAGGTTAATGAAGAAAACAATTGTTATAATAGAATGATGACGAGAAGCAAAAGATAAAGAAAAAGAAATGATCATTCTTATTATTTTGGGATAATAATAATAATAAAATATGTTAGACTTATATGATGATGAGAAATACAGTAATCAAAAAGAGAATCATGTTGATGCTCATCTTTAATAATAATTATTATCAATCAATCAATCAAATCTTTATTTCAGCTATTAAAAGCCACATATAATATAAAATACAAAACAAAAAAAAAATGACAAATGCAGACAAGCATCATATAAATTCAAAAATACACACTCTGAAAAGTGTCATCCACGATAATGAAAGGAGGATGATGATTATGACAAAATAATGACGATGATAGTAACGATGATGTTTGTGAAGATGTTGATGATAATGATGATAGTGATGATGATGATGATAATGATGATGGTGATGATGATGATGATAGTGATGATGATGATTATGCTGCTGACGATGACAATGTTGATATTAATAATTTTATTGATACATGAAGATGACATATGATGTTTAGTTGTGATGTTGGTGATGGTGATTATGATGATGATGATGTTTATGACAATGATAATCATGATTTGTGGTAAAGATAGAAATGATGAGGATGGTGATAGGAGAGATAATGTTTGTGAAGATATTGATGATGGTGGTAATGGTGATGATGATTATGATAATCATGATATTGGTGTTGATGTTGATAATGATGTTGATATATCATGATATAGATGTTGAATTGTGATGATGATGATGGTGGTGGTGAAGCTGTTTGATGACGATGAAGATAATGATGATGTGATGCTTATTGGAATAAGGATGATGATAGGACAGAATAATGTTTGTGACGACGTTGATGATGATGGTAAAATGGTGATGATGCTTATGATCATGATAATGATAATGATGATGGTGATAATGTTGATGTTATAATAACAATAATAATGATATTGATAGGTGATGATATGTATTTGACTTGTGATGATGGTCATCATGATGATGATGAAGATAATGATTTTTGACAGTGATAGGAATGATGAGGATGGTGATAGGACAGAGGATGATAATACTTGTAATAAATTTGGCCACAAAAGCAGGATAATAATATTGTAGTAATATTAAAGGAGACAATGCACTGATGATGCTATCAAAGTATGAGGTTGTTAAAAAGAATTAAGCAGGTTAATAAATGAAACGTAAAATAAAAACATGAAATCATATTTCAATAGGTACAATTAAGTATACACAACATAAATAGCAATTTTTATAATTAGCGTAAAAATTTAAGAAACATCTCAATAATACAACAATATGAAAACTACATGAAGCCAAATGAAATTATGGTATTTGAAGATAATAGCAACAATGTCAACATCATATAACAATAACGATGATGAAGAGAGAGGGGTGAAGTTTGAAATTTCTATTCCAACAAAATAAATTAAATAAATATTCATCAGAATAGAAAGTAGCATCAATTCCTCTGTTCCCAAACTCAGACCCAGGGTTTGCGCTATACCGCAGTTCGTCGAGTATAAGCCCACCTCAGTTATAAGCCCCTCGCAGCACACTTTACATCCAATTTCATGTACCAGCAATAGACCGAATCGGCGGCTCCAGCTATTACTGGTCACGTGATATATAGTACAGGGTACAAAATGTAAACATACACATCGTAAACCACAGTGCGCTCACTGAACACAGCATATTGAGAGTTATGATGTGTTTTAGACAGGGACCCAAAGCAAAGCAAGGCAGTAGGCCTTTGTTTTTTTTTAATAGTGATTTATAATTACTTTGGCATTCTCTGTGAATTTTATTTAGGCTCTGGAATGGTGCTAGTGTACGGTAGGCTACATACAGTTAGGCCCCTAGGCTGCACTCACTGTGAGTAAGCCTTGACCAGGGCCCGGAGCAGGGAGGGAGTTGTTATGCCTCGACTATATATCTCTGTCGAGTACCTGTAGGTAATAAAGTAGAAAAAACCCTTAACGGTACTGATTGCTCAACCAAACTAGTGATACAGGCTGGTGATAATAGGCCGGCTAGTTGGTATGGTACATCCTAGTGCCAGTAAGTAATAATAATGTCATCCTATGATTTAATTTTTATTTTTTTCATGCTGCGATAGCATTTGCCATGAATAATATTCCTTGTTGCATTTGCAACATCTATGATGTGACTCACATCAATAACAAGGCGAAGCCATATTCAATGCACTGTCGTCTCGCGATCGCGATAGATGTAAACAAACCCTAATAAACACCATAAGTCATGTGACCCGAGCTGCTGATTCAGTCTATTTCTGTGGCAAAAGCCCAGAGTATGCATTGCTAGGACTTTCAAGAAACAAATATCAGATTGGCTTTGAATTGAGCATGGAGTATTGTATTAAATTTTGCCTTTAAATTTGTTGGCCAACGTTTGTATGAATCTCAAATGACGCAGTGAATGCCCGGCTTAAAACTCTGCACGCCTTAATACTTTAAGACTTATAAAGAACTGGAACCTGTGAGAGAAAAGTATATTTTTGCAGAACATGTTACCCACTATAAGCCTGGTTTACACGGCAGGAGATCGCATTTATCGGTTTATATATTATAGGTGTTAAGTGGCGGTGTAAACAGAGTTAATAACTCCGCATAACAGATCAGTAACCGTGATGGTCTACTGAGCTACCTCTGCATCACAGGGGTGTTAACAAAGATCATCGTCATGATTTTTATGCAAATTAGCTGTTGTTTGACCTGTGTGAGTCGTCACTGGAAGTCACTGTTGATAAACACCGATACCAATAATTATTTGAAATATTAAATTTTTATTATTACATACATTTTAAAACTTTTTTGACAAAGAGTTTCAAAACAAGCAGCAATGTGCATGTTTCTTTCAGGACAGTTCAAATAACGTGACTTCCTGGTACAACCGATAATTTTTTTATTGTGTATATGGGAGACAGGAGATCATTGGTCCTATCTTATAGCAAACGGCCGTGTAAACAAGGTATATTGAAACAAAAAGAAACATCCTAGTGCATGATGGGGTAAGCAGGTTGTAAATGAATGAAATAAAAGCTGCAATGAATTATTTAAAGAGATACCATGGATTCCTCACCTTGAGTCTATGTCCAGTCTTCAAAGTTAGAAATTATTTTGATAAAGAATAAAGACGAACAATATATAAAAAGGTTAACAGATGAAGCACTAAAATTAAACGATGTAAAATGTAAAACATGATATCAAAAAATGGTGTTAAAATATATAAAACATTATAATGGAATTGAATTTTGTTCACAAAGTATTCATAAACAGATAACAGCATACACATGACACCACAAAATTAATTTGTTATAAACAAATTCCATGCAAATTAAAGCAAAAAACCCAAGCAAAAATTTTCAAATTTAGGCAACTAATGTTCTCTCAACTTGGTTTTTAATATAAAAACATATTTTATATTTTAATGTTAAAACATTTTATATCAAAGCATGTTAACCAAAGTTATAGCAAGGAAGACAAATTTTACAAATTTTAATAAAATGAATATACAAGAATAGGCCATTATTTCTATCATTATTTTTTTCCTATCAAGCAACAACAAACAATAACAAACAATTATAGACAAACATACATTATATTGTATATTAATAGCATATAGTTAAAGAATGATGTAGGCCTACTGTATGTAAACTATATATCTATCAATTGCACAGCATCTAGATGCAACAATTGAGTTTCGTCAGTATTTATTGCCCCTCCCTTGTGAAATTAAACATGCGAGATGGGACATTTTACACCTTGTTTAGCAAAATATATCATTTTGTAAAAAATTCACAATCTTCTGAGGAGGGTAACAATATTTTTCTCATTTAATAGCAAAGTAATTGTGGCAAAAGCACCTAGGAAGAGGAAAAAAATAAAATTTATAATAGTTAAAAAAATTTTAAAAATTTATAAAAAAAATTGTGTCTGATAGTAAGAAAAAAATGTAATAGAGGGCACCATTACACCAACACAGACAGCATCGTATGACGCAGCCTAACTTGATCTGTTGCATGTCAGGTCTGTGTGAGTCAAATGAAGACGCGATGGGTCTCGGTCAGGGACTGTAATATCGTACCATATTAATCAAATTTAATATTCTCACTACGACCTCAAGAAATAAAAATCATATATTTTTTTTTCAAGAAATTTCTATATTATGTACGCTTATAGTTCAGAAATAAAATTCTATTGGTGGGGCGGTGGATTTTGTAAAAACAAGGTATAACATCTCACCTAAGTATAGAGTTGTATTGTAGAGAGATGAGAAGATGTACTGACATACCTTTTGAAAAGTGGTCTTTAATATATGGTCAACAGCATATAGCAATTTGCTTGGTGACAATATTTAATTGAGCAATGCTCATGATAAATACTTTTGCTAAGTATGTGCTAAAATATGTAACTTTATTATTAATGTTCGAATATTTGTTACCTGCGGAAGAAAGAGATGAATACTATCCATACCTTAGCTGGGTCAGGATATCAAGAAGCTTTAACCCAATAAACTCGTTTCGTAGCCTAATGCGTTCATCAAAATCCTCCGTCGATATAAGAATGGCGTTGATGAAACTGACCAATGATGCTTTGTACGGGATGATAACATCTTGCTTTAACTCGTTGACCATGAAGCTAAATCGGTAGCGTTGTTGTTTTGTGATCTGGGAAAAATTAAGAGACAAATGTGTTAGGCCCGGCCCACAAAAAATACTGGAGCTAAATTTAGAACCTAACTGTCTGAAGTATCACTAATATTTGTTCAACCCATTGGTGAAATGCGTAATGCACATAAAGTAATTATAACCACTTCCAATAACTTTTAGCATAAAAACATTAAAATCTTAAATACCTGAAGCATAAGTAAAAAAAAAATTAAAATTTTATTGGTATTTTCAAATACTTGAGTATGTAATCTTAATAAATTGAAATCTGGGAAATTTGAAACATAGTTCTTGACGAGTAAAAGTACTGTACGGAACTCCTGAAATCAACATAAAGATGATTTTCATATCCAGCCTTCCAAAGTTATTCATGCATACAGTTTTTAATGGCATTACAGTTTTTAATGGAATTAACTACAATTAAAGACATGACCACTATATTTTCCGAAGACTTCGGGACAATTTCAATTGGATATTTATACAAATCTACAATATTAAAGGCTTTGTTTTAGATACTTTGTCATATTTGGGTTAGCGCCCCCAAATGTTACATTTTTCTTCTCGAAAAGATCCAGTATCATGTGAGGTGGTCTTGAGCTTAGCTCCCAATTAGAACCACTCACACATCATTGTAATTTTCGCCTGATTAAGTTCAATCTACTACTGTATTTTGACTTATTCACCATCTCTGCTCCAAGAATCTGTTTGTTTGGCAGAAAAGGGTAAATCCGGTGGAGGTGCATGGTGGGTCATGTGTCATCTTAAGTACTTTATTACTGTCAAAAAGTCAAAAAAAAAAAAAAAATACAACACCACACATTTCCTGATAACCGAATCCCATCGACACTTTATTAGTGTATAATACAGTATTAGGCAGTATGCAGTAGGGCATAGACACACGCTGCTCTTGCTGGAGCCTATTTTTTTTTTCTTGCCATGATGCGTTCACTTTTGTACGACATAGTCGTCATGTTTTCACATCCCATCATTTGACGCTGGTTCTCTTAAAGCTAAGACTGTTGTCTTTTCATATACAGTACGTTCATCCATCATTTTGTTACTCTCTGGAACCTTCATATGTCTTTACCAACCTTCCCAATTTAAATCTCTTGTGAATGAGTTACTTTTAAATACTTAACCCCTTAACATTAGTGGCTTTTTAGTCTTGCTTGAAATGATAGGCAATTAAAAAAAATGTGGATTAATAAAGTGAAAAAAAAAATTATTGATTTCTAGGCCATTTTTTAGCTCCCATATTTGATATCCTATTTACTCAATACTGGCCAGTGTGACAACTTAGCCATTTTGCCATGACATGCCTCATATTACCACTTAGAATTAAATTAATGTATAACTGGTTTATACCTGTTTAACTAATACATGGGCCTATAGCTAGACTGACATTAATGCAATTTAATAGGTCTCTAAATTGTAGTATCTAGTTATTATTTTCCAGACTACCTTATCAACTTTCATAGTATTAATATGTGCCTCATTACTGTTCAGAATAAAATTAATGTGTGGGTTAAAGTTCATACCTGTTCAACTAATACATGGGCTAGCTAGACTGACATTTAATGTCGACACTTAATAGTTCCATTGTAGTATCATGTTATCCATTTTCCAGACTATAGTTTCAACTACCTTATTGCTGGTGCATTGATATTCAAAGTAAAACATGATTTAGATAATGCAAACAATATCTACTAACTATTTAATAAAATAAATGAAAAAAATAAATAAATATTATTAAAAAAAACAAACAATTTAACAAAAATTTTTTTTTCATTACCATAAAAGGCATGCCCGCGGGGGTGATAAACAAATAATTTTTTTATTTGGCCTTATATGTACAAGAGTCATCATACGGTATTATTGGTGGGAGACGCATGCACAATAAACCGCAAATAAAAAAAGTGCGGGGAGTTTATTCTGGTTAAACTTTTACAATATTCTAAGGAAGGATGGACGACTGCAATGGGTTGACATTTGGAAATATTTAAAAAACAAAAAAAATAAAAATCTGGTATTCTGACAAAAATTATCCAGGTGCTGGTGATAGTCATGTAATGGATTGAATCCAGCACCCTGTGACTGCAAGTTGAGCACCTCAACCATTACAGTAAACTACTTTTAATTAAGGAACAATTCCAATATCCAGGTTGTATGTCGCATATTACAATCTGTGAAAATTCCAAAACAATGAAGTTTTATAACAACTGTGCCATATGCAACTCATCTGCCATATCTCAGCTGTAGAACAAAGCTTTGCTTGTTGAATTTAACCTTGATTTAAATATATAATAGTTTTGAATATGCACATCAATACATTACAGTGTTATAAATTTACATTCACCACTCAGCTGTTGATATTTTCTTTATTTAATTAGGAATATAGATACATACTGGTCATTAAATATGAGAGTAGGCCTAGATGGAGCAGTAAATGATACAGGCAGCTGTTGAAATTAAACTAGCAAAACAAAGTACATTTCAGACTGATCAAACACACTAGTGTTATCAATGTCTTCCTTAACAAGAATTTAAGGCAGAGTAAAAATATGCAAACAACTCATTCAAAAGTTTCAAACTTAGTACAGGTATTGTCATTTGTAAGCTTTCACTACAAAATGAGTCTTATCGTTAGAAAATAAAAAAATGAGTTTATATTATATTTTGGTAGATCACATTATAAGCTTTAACTTGATCTTTGAATGGCTTCCCTAAAATAAATAGATCCAGAGATGTTAGCATTTAAAGTTTAGGTGTATGAGAACCAGGTTTTGAGAGAATCAGCCTCAAAGATAAACTAACATGTACAAATAATACTACTAGAATTACACAATATGCACACAGAACACTGTTTTAGTACGAAAATTCATTTAAAAAGTACACAATCATAAAATATAAGTTTCAAGTTATTCAAAAACATTAAAATCAATATTTTGTAAAAATGTTGCCTTTGACCTATTTTGGTGAATATCTCAATATCATTTCACCAACGATGCGTCTCATTTCGTGGTGAGACCTCACATTTTTTTTTTTTATTTCTTGTTTATTAAAACTTTGCTTGGCCATATGTGACCGGCTCTATCAATACCCCAGGAAAAATGTAAACAAATTTGAAATTTTTGTGTTTTTAAATTCTGTATGTATTTCTTTATAAAAAAAAATGTTTATATGATGGAAACTGTTTGACCGAAAGGTCCACTGATTAACCTCAGATAAGAAAGCATAATACATACTCCAAGTATTGAAATACACGTAATCGTGTTGGGATTCAATATTTTGACATTAATTATGTCATCATCAGGAATCAATATTTCGACATTAATTATGTCATCATCAGGAAATTGTTTGAGTATTATTTCTGCAAAGTTATGAATATCAAGTTCATTGGGTATCAGGTTTTCGAGAAAACAGCTTTATATAGATTCTAAAATCCATACTTTAAGGTCCTATAAAAAATATTATTAGTTTATCACCCTATCTGGGCAGGAAAAGTGATGAGGAAGGAAGGCTTATTTTTTATTTTTTTTTTATTTTGCTAAAGCCAAATATAACCCTTGGTTTGTTTGCTGGTGCATTGATATTCAAAGCAAAACATGATTTAGATAATGCAAACGATATCTACTAACTATTTAATAAAATAAATAAAAAAAAATAAATAAATAAAATGTAAAAAAAAATATTTTCCAACAATTTTTTTTTTTTTCAGTACCATAAAAGGCATGCGCACAAGGGTGATAAACTAATAATATTTTTTTATTGGGCCTAATATCAGGATTTGTATTTCAAAATGTTTTTAATATACTTTTTAGTTAAACTTATATTTACTGATTGATATTTCTCAATTTTTTTTTCCGTATTTCAAAATAATTTTAATAAATATACTTTTTAGTTAAACTTATATTTACAAATTGATATTTCTCAATATTTTTTCTCTAATACACCTTCTTCATAAACCGCAAAAAACCTGATATTGTTCCAATTCTCGGACGATTTGGGTGATAGCGCAAAATCAGAAATTGCGACAAATATAGAGTTTTGCTAGAGGCGGGCATACATGTGAATAATTAAACATTTTCATAGATATTGTTTGGCATTCAATTGCATGCTCAAGTGTCCTGGTTTCTCCAACAAGAGAAAAATGAGTAAAACTGAGTGAAAATTAATGTTTTTTAGTATTATTATCATCATTTTAAATTTTCAGTTTATTAAATTTTGCTTTTCAATAAGTAAATAAATAATTCTTTGTAATAGATAGTAGTCTTTTCATTTCAATTTTACGTGAAAGCGAACTGGTTCCTCCATGCTATTTTTTTCTAAATCCTCTTTTCATACTACCCTGTCTTCTGATATTGTTTAATCTGAAAATTCTGTATGTTTTTTGCTATTCTTTTAGGGTATATTGTATATTGCTATAAATTTGTCAGCAGTCTTCAGGATAAATTTTTATCATTGTTATATTGTGTCCTATTAGTTGTTAGATACATTCTTTTTTTCCCTTTTTTTTATTTTGTTTTATTTGTGTGAACGTGTTCAACTTCAATTAATTTACAGAATAGATGGCAATAAAATTGTTATCATATCATATCGCATCGTACTTTATGATAATGATGGAAATAAAATATTCAGTAAATTATTGTTGTTTATGTTAATGTACATATTGACAGACGAGATAAAATCATTCTGGATTCAATAGTTTATTCTGAATATTTCTTTTTGGTTAATCCAGTTGTCAATATTTGATGGCATTTATTTCCAAATTTCTATTTTTAATGTTTACGTGTGAACAAAATTAACTTAAAAGATGAAATATTGATTCCAAGTCTGAATAGCAAATAAAACAAATACTGAAACCAAACATTGAATTTAATAATACATAGTTTTTAACTATTTATTCATTATTTATATAGCCCCATTTTTTGCAGATACAAAGCGCTTCTTTCCCTGATCATTGGGTTCACAAAGTGTTGATGCTATAATCAGCACAAGAGTAACCCCAACAGGTACCAATTTATAATCCTGGGTGGAGATAGAGTGCTGTGCTCAAGGACAGAAGCGAAATGCACGGCAAAAAGGATTGAAACCCCGACTGCAAGTGGGAAAACCAACCGTTTCAGCTGCACTAAACCAATTAGACAAAATTTTGAATCCTACCTTATAATGTTCCAATGAATCTATAGCCAATGTGTATCCACTGCTCGAGTGAACACACAAAGCTGATAGCAACTCAATAAGTTGTATTTTGACCATCTCATTCTTCGTATCAAGGGCTGAAATATAAAACGTAAAATTACAGAAATTGTAGGGATTTTACCAGGATTCTTCAATTGAATATTAATTATATTTTCCAAGATTTAAATAGTAAAACATTTGTTTGAGAATAGGTACTAGAATTAAAATTTATATTTGAATAATAAAAATTATAAATGTTGTTTTAACGTTGACAATGGGGAAAAAAAAACTTGGCATGATTTATAGAATGTTAATTTTTGTGCAATAAAATAGATTTCAAAAATGTTTACATTCCAACATGTTTTGGTCATGATCTCTGAAACAAGATTGAATTTTCTTTAAACACTCTGCAAGACATTTGGTGTTTTCTTCATATCATAAAAACAATTTTAAAGATGCATTTATCAAGCTAAAATACTTTTTTCAATTAGATGACATAGATTCAATTTAGATATTATTAGAGTAAAACATGTTTAGATCTGTGTTGCACTGTTAGTATTATTAGAAGTATTTGACTATTTTGAAAAAGCTTAATGTTTTTTAAATATTTATATTAACAGGCAGTATATCTATAAATGGTAATGGTAATATTTAAGGATAAATGTTGGCATGGTAGCAATATTTCAAGTGTACTGTATATATGCTGTCAGTGATATCTTATTAATACTGTAAACAACATTGCTAATCTAATCCTTCCCACAGTATATTATAATTCTCATCGTTTTGTCCATCAACACTGTCATAAAAAAAACACCCGCAGTAAGTATGTCACCTAAATGACCAGAACCAAATCACCCAATCAACTTAAAAATTTGATTCAAAAAACATTTGTAACTATTCATGCCATTGGAGGCAGCAAAGCAAATGCTAGATTTGTATAAGTTTTAACATATTGCACTGCACTGACAAATATACTGTAAATATGCAATGTTGCTGTTTTTCACTCTCTTTCCCCATGAGGAAACTTCACCATTTACCAAATTTTCAATTTTTGAACCAGGTTTTGCCGATCTCTTCTTATCTCTATTAATTACTGCTTCAGGGAATTTTGTAACAAGATTAACAGTGAAGACCATTAATTATGAATAGTTCATAAGAAGACTAGCACAATTAAATCAAAAACCATGTTGTAACTTCTAACATAATAAGTCATTGATTTTTAAAATTCAAAAGCATATCTATTATGATTTTTATCTGAAATTATAGCTAAGGTAATAAAAATGCCAAATTTTTTTGAACAGGTTTTTAAATTTGTCCAGCCTGGTTTTTAAATTCTATACTGGTAAATTATTGAGAAACAGCAATGCCTGCTGTGATGACTCTTAAGTAGAGGTATTCTTCTTTGATATTTAATTGGATTACCGAGATAAGATTCTGGCAAAACCTGGTTCACCAACCCACCTGAATGCCCTTTTAAAGGGTTTGCTGGTAAATGGGATAGTAACAGCATGACTCCAACCCCCACCCCCACTCTCTCTCTCTCTCTCTCTTTCTCTCCACACACCTTTTCCTCAATAATGGTGTCAAAGGCTATGTTCACACACACGGCGTAAGGCTGGCTTAAGCCTGGCGTAGCGTACGCCTTTGTGTGTGAACTAGGCAGTGGCGTTGTTAAAGCCACTCACTACGCCACGTTCTTGGCGTTAT
>NW_022706853.1:158234-176220 GCF_011630105.1 Anneissia japonica
CTCTCCACACACCTTTTCCTCAATAATGGTGTCAAAGGCTATGTTCACACACACGGCGTAAGGCTGGCTTAAGCCTGGCGTAGCGTACGCCTTTGTGTGTGAACTAGGCAGTGGCGTTGTTAAAGCCATCACTATGCCACGTCCTTGGCGTTATTAACGCTACCTGCAGACCCCAGATTAGCTAACGCCACTGAGCTAACGCCAGTGATGCTTGAATGATTTGACCTCATTTCAAGAGATTGACCAATCACGATTGCAATATATTAGCTACTTTGGTCTCTTTTCTGTGCACTCTATAAATGAAATGGTAAAGGGGTTCCTTTTCTATTGAATTTCACTTAGTTATAATGTATATGATTTATTGATTGTGTTTTGTAAGATATTTTAACCATTTAGACTGTCTACAGTATTAAAACATGCAATATCAACAATGCTAGCTGAAAAATCAAAAGTAAAATTGTTCATTTAAAACACAATAATCATAATTATAGGCCTAAGTTCACTTCGAACAATTCACAGATTTAAAAGTTTTCATGATGCACTGTTAATTATACTACTGTTAACACGTACATTATTTAAAACTGAAAACTATTCCACACCAGATAGGCCAATATTACTGCTAGTGTAACAAACGCTGTTTGTGTGAACACTTTGGAATTTTAATCTGTGGATTAGCTTACGCCTGGCGTAAGCTACGCCAGACGTAAGCCACGCCAGTCTTACGCCGTGTGTGTGAACATAGCCAAAGTTATATAATGTAACATGGGAAAGAACAACTCATTTTAGATTTTTAATTCTCATCATGGTTCCATATACATGCTGAGAACAATGGTAGGAAAGGGAAGCATGGAAACGTATAACCACTATCCATTAGAACTACGGTCAGCACACTTTTACCCCCGGGACACAAAATAAATTGCCATACCTTCCCACAACCCAAGGTCTCCAGTTACCCACACCCTTTAGAAATGTCGTCTCAAAAACAAGCTGTATACAACATAGGCACAGGATAGGCCAGGGACTTTATACTATTTCCCACACTTCTGCTACAATGTCCTCGCAAATATACCCCATAAATGCTGCAACTCCCCCCATATTTCCCACACACGTGCTACCAAGTCCTTTAAAATATATCCCTGTAAATATAGCACCTCCCTGTACAGATATATTTAAGAGTGAGCTCCCCAGGGACAACACCTATTCAGAGTACACAACAGGTACATGTGCGCAGAGAAGTTTTATCAAGCTTATCAGTTCATAACAGATCTAAACAATTAACTCACATTTGAAGAATTGTGGCATAGGCCTAGTTTTAAGCAGTGAAAAACACTGGGGCCAAGGGCTATGGGGGGGGGCGCTGTTCAATAGGCATATAGATCTAAAAATATAACTTTAAAAATTCCTGCTTAAATTTTCCCTCAATAATATTAGCTTTTAGAGGCCATAATTATATATTATATTTATTACAATTTACCTATGTGCCACCAAACATCACGGCAAATTATGATGACTTTCTTAAAAATAAAAACCCTCAAAGAACAAAGAAAAAACATGCCTTGAACGGCTTTGAATCTGTTGAATACAATCAAGGTTATTTTTTTCCATTAGGTATTTATGTATGCTTTGTATCAATCAATCAATCAATCAATCAATCAATCAATCAATCGATCAATCAAAATATTTAGCGCCAATCCAGAAATGTACCATGGTGTGATGCACTAAAATACTTTTTCAAAGCATTTTCTAAAGCAATTGAAATAAGCACGCACGTTTTTGTTTGATTGGCATATTTTAAAGTTGGTGTTCAATTATAATGTACGTTTTTAATCACGTCAGGTCACCATATACTACATGAATACGTTTTACTTCGCTGAAATCATGTCATTGATTATTCTATTGTTTGAAGGTTACCTATTAGTGCCACCAAAACAATTCAAAATAAATTTTTACCAAAAAAAAAAAAAAAAAACCAACAAACTAAAAACAAAAGAAAAAAACATACGTCGAACGGCTTCATCTGTTGAATACAATCAATGTTATTTTCTTCCATTAGGCATTTACGTATGCTTCGTACCATGGTACAATGCACTAAAATACTTTTTGAAGCAGTTAAAAGCCATTGAAATATCGGCACGCACATTTTTGTTTGATTGGCATATTTTAATAAAATTGGTTCAACTATAATGTGCAGTATATCTATAAATGGTAATGGTAATATTAAAGGATAAATGTTGGCATGGTAGCAATATTTCAAGTGTGCTGTATGCTGAGAGTGATATCTTATTAATACTGTAAACAACATTGCTAATCTTATCCCTTCCCACAGTATATTATAATTCTCATCGTTTTGTCCATCAACACTGTCATAATAAAAACACCCGCAATAAGTATGTCACCTAAACGACCAGAACCAAATCACCCAATAAACTTAAAAATTTGATTCAAAAAACATTTGTAACTATATGCATGCCATAGGAGGATGAGGCAAAGCAAATGCTAGATTTGTATTTTTAACATACTGTACTGCACTGACAAATATACTGTAAATATGCAATGTTGCTGCTTTCCACTTCTCTTTCCCCCTCCCCACCCAATTCTCTCTATCTCTCTCTCCACACACCTTTTCCTCAATAATGGTGTCAACGTTTATATAATGTAACATGGGAAAGAACAACTCATTTTAGATTTCTAATTCTCATCATGGTTCCATATACATGCTGAGAACAATGGTAGGAAAGGGAAGCACGGAAACTTATAACCAGTATCCATTAGAACTACGGTCAGCACACTTTTACCCCCGGGACACAAAATAAATTGCCATACCTTCCCACAACCCAAGGTCTCCAGTTACCCACACCCTTTAAAAATGTCGTCTCAAAAACAAGCTGTATACAACATAGGCACTTTGACACAGGATAGGCCAGGGACTTTACCATTTCCCACACTTCTACTACAAAATCCTCCCAATTTATATACCCTATATAAATGCTGCAACTCCCCCCCCCCCATATTTCCCATACTTGTGCTACCAAGTCCTTTTAAAAAATATCCCCCGTAAATGCAGCACCTCCACGTACAGATATATTTAAGAGTGAGCCCCCAGGGACGATACCTACTCAGAGTACACCACCGGGTACTTGTGCACAGAGAAGTTTTATCATGAAGCATCAGTTCATAACAGATCTAAACAATTAACTCACACTTGAAGAATTGTGGCATAGGCCTAGGTATAAGCAGTGCAGGCAGTGTAAAGCACTGGGGCCCAGGGCTATATTGGGGGGGGGGGGTGCTGTTTAGGCATACAGATCTAAAAATATAACTTTAAAAATTCCTGCTTAAATTTTCCCTCAATAATATTAGGGTTTAGAGGCAATAATTATATATTATATTTATTACAATTTACCTATGTGCCACCAAACATCATTGCAATTAATGATGACTTTAAAAAAAAAAAAAAACCAAAAAAAGAAAAAAAAAAACCCAAAAAAAAGAAAAAACATGCCTTGAACGGCTTTGAATCTGTTGAATACAATCAAGGTTATTTTTTTCCATTAGGTATTTACGTATGCTTTGTATCAATCAATCAATCAATCAATCAATCAATCAATCAATCAATCAAAATATTTAGTGCCAATCCAGAAATGTACCATGGTATGATGCACTAAAATACTTTTTGAAAGCATTTTCTAAAGCAATTGAAATAAGCACGCACGTTTTTGTTTGATTGGCATATTTTAAAGTTGGTGTTCAATTATAATGTACATGTTTTTAATCACATCAGGTCATCATATACTACTATTCTATTGTTTAAAGGTTACCTATTAGTGCCAAAAAAAAAAAAACCCAACAAACTAAAAACAAAAGAAAAAAACATAAGTCGAACGTCTTCATATCTGTTGAATACAATCAATGTTATTTTCTTCCATTAGGCATTTACGTATGTTCCGTACCATGGTACAATGCACTAAAATATTTTTTGAAAGCATTTAAAAGCCATTGAAATATCGGCACGCACGTTATTGTTTGATTGGCATATTTTAAAGTTGGTGTTTAATTATAATGTGCATGTTTTAATCACGTCAGGTCATCATACACTACATGAATACGTTTTACTTCGCTGAAATCATGTCATTGATTATTCTATTGTTTGAAGGTTACCTATTAGTGCCACCAAAACAATTCAAGATAAATGTTTACCAAAAAAAAAAAAAACCAACAAACTAAAAACAAAAGAATAAAAAATACGTCGAATGGCTTCATATCTGTTGAATACAATCAATGTTATTTTCTTCCATTAAGCATTTACGTATGCTTCGTACCATGGTATGATGCACTAAAATACTTTTTGAAAGCATTTAAAAGCCATTGAAATATCGGCACGCACGTTTTTGTTTGATTGGCATATTTTTAAGTTGGTGTTCAATTATAATGTGCATGTTTTTAATCATGTCAGGTCATCATATACTACATGAATACGTTTTACTTCGCAGAAATCATGTCATTGATTATTCTATTGTTTGAAGGTTACCTATTAGTGCCACCAAAACAATTCAAGATAAATTTTTACCAAAAAAAAAAAAAACCAACAAACTAAAAACAAAAGAAAAAAACATACGTCAAACGGCTTCATATCTGTTGAATACAATCAATGTTATTTTCTTCCATTAGGCATTTACGTATGTTCGTACCATGGTACGATGCACTAAAATACTTTTTGAAAGCATTTAAACGCCATTGAAATATCGGCACGCACATTTTTGTTTGATTGACATATTTTAATAAAATTGGTTCAACTATAATGTGCATGTTTTTGAATCATGTAAGGTCATCATACTACATGAATACGTTTTACTTCACTGAAATCATGTCATGGATTGTTCTAACGTTGTCAATATTATTATTTGAAGATTTGCATGTCGAAGTATTTAAATGCTTGCAGTATATCATGTAGATAGTTCTGCGAAGTTCTTTTGTTGAAAATGTTGACGTTTCAAATGAGTTGCTTCAATCGTCATCAGTAAATATCAATTGATAATATCAAAATTATATAGACACTGCCAAGGTTTTGTCTGTCTCTGGGTCCGATCACTTACATTTTAGGGCCCAGCAATTATCTTGCACTGGGGCTGTCACCAACTCTCTACGCTGCTGGAAATGTTAATTTTATTAAACCCTTTATAACAAGTTTTGGATTGATGTTTTCACAGGAATCCTTTGATTCTTTGATTTGAATATGATTTGATTTGGAAATAAGGATTCTTAGTACCAAACACTTAAAAAATCCTTTTTTAGACCCAAATGCGATCTGACGACCCTCAATAGTGCATCCAGGACCCAAACAGGGGTTGTGACCCATGGGTTTCCGACCATAGCATTAAAATTCTTAATCAAAATAATATCACATAAGTTGCAGAATCTACAAGTTATAATTGTATTGTTGTTCATTTTGTATTAATCTTACACTCTTTTTTGCAATGTGATGTACCAACTGATTTTCAGAAAAGAAACAAATAAGAAATCTTGAATCGTATTCCCCCTCTCTTCCCATCGAACTTCCCAGTAGTCACAACTCTTTGGACCAAAAGAGAGAAAAAAAGTGTGTTTTTTCAATTTTTGGGGGAGGGCAAAATACATTCTACCAAATGTTCCAAAACACCTCAAAATTGCTAAATTGGTGGAAGGCGGCATAGTTCCTAGTCCTGCCCTTCCAGGTTTACTCCCTGAGCCTGCTGTTTCTGTCTGATTAGACCCACTGTCGAACAGTGCCACCCCCAGCCTTACGGGGTGTGCAGCAGCTACTCCAAGACATGAGAGACTTGCGCTACATATTTTACTAAAAATTATGAGGGACTTGAACTACCATATACCAAAATCCGGTGTCGGTTGAACTACTATTACGGCCATGTAACCTACCAAATTAAACTTGTACTGTTCCCGATATGACGAATAAGACCGCGGTTCTGTCTGTTTGCAATCCCTACTGTTCGTGGCTATGTATCAACAGTAGGTTTAGCACGGAGGTTAGCAAAACATCTTTGCTAACATTGTGTGAAAAATTATGCTTTGAATCTGTTGAATACAATCAAGATTATTTTTTTCCATTAGGTATTTACGTATGCTGTGTATCAATCAATCAATCAATCAATCAATCAAAATATTTAGCGCCAATCTAGAAATGTACCATGGTGTGATGCACTAAAATACTTTTTCAAAGCATTTTCTAAAGCAATTGAAATAAGCACGCATGTTTTTGTTTGATTGGCATATTTTAAAGTTGGTGTTCAATTATAATGTGCATGTTTTTAATAATCACGTCAGGTCATCATATACTACATGAATACGTTTTACTTCGCTGAAATCATGTCATTGATTATTCTATTGTTTGAAGGTTACCTATTAGTGCCACCAAAACAATTCAAAATAAATTTTTACCAAAAAAAAACAAAAAAAACCAACAAACTAAAAACAAAAGAAAAAAACATACGTCGAACAGCTTCATATCTGTTGAATACAATCAATGTTATTTTCTTCCATTAGGCATTTACGTATGTTCCTACCATGGTACAATGCACTAAAATACTTTTTGAAAGCATTTAAAAGTCATTGAAATATCGGCACGCACATTTTTGTTTGATTGGCATATTTTAACAAAATTGGCTCAACTATAATGTGCATGTTTTTGAATCATGTCAGGTCATCATACTACATGAATACGTTTTACTTCACTGAAATCATGTCATGGATTGTTCTAACGTTGTCAATATTATTATTTGAAGATTTGCATGTCGAAGTATTAAATGCTTGCAGTATATCATGTAGATAGTTCTGCGAAGTTCTTTTGTTGAAAATGTTGACGTTTCGAATGAGTTGCTTCAATCGTCATCAGTAAATATCAATTGATAATATCAACATTATATAGACCCTGCCAAGGTTCTGTCTTTCTCTGGGTCTGATCACTTGCATTTTAGGGCCCAGCAATTATCTTGCACTGGGGCTCTCACCAACTCTCTACGCCGCTGGAAATGTTAATTTTATTAAACCCTTTATAACAAGTTTTGGATTGATGTTTTCACAGGAATCCTTTGATTCTTTGATTTGAATTTGATTTGATTTGGAAATAAGGATTCTTAGTACCAAACACTTAAAAAATCCTTTTTTAGACCCAAATGCGATCTGACGACCCTCAATGGTGCATCCAGGACCCAAACAGGGGTTGTGACCCATGGGTTGCCGACATTAGCATTAGAATGTTAATTGAACTACTATATACCAAAATCCGGTGTCGGTTGAACTACTATTACGGCCATGTAACCTACCAAATTAAACTTGTACTGTTCCCGATATGGCGAATAAGACCGCGGTTCTGTCTGTTTGCAATCCCTACTGGCAATCCCTACTGTTCGTGGCTATGTATCAACAGTAGATTTAGCACGGAGGTTAGCAAAAAATCTTTGCTAACATTGTGTGAAAAATTATGCGAGTTTTGATACGGGACGGGGCAGGGACTTTAACTAGCAAATTTACCTGGTATTTCCCACACTTCTACCAAGTCCTCGCTGAAACTCTTCCATTAATTCCCACGCTTGTGCTACAAGTCCTCAAAAATACCCCCCGTAAATGCGGCACCTACCAGTCTAAAAATATTGAAGAGTGAACCCCCGGGCTACAAACACAATAGCAATAATTATTCATACTTACCACGTCCTAATTTGCGCGTCATTTCTGGATTATCTACAATAAATTCCATGCCAGTTTTCGAGTTTAAAATAGCTTTGATAACACCTACAATTCCAAGCTGTAGATACGCATTAGCGATTCCTGAGGATTTATGATCGGACAGTCGTTCCAATGTGCTTAGCAACACGTCTAAGCCGTCCATCTCGAGGAAGTTTTGCATCCATTCTGGATCTGCGGTCGTAATTCTTTTTTTCAGTCCGCTGTAGTTTTGAATAGATGGGATTCGGAGTAGTTGGATACACAACTCAGGATCACTGTTCTCAAGATTCGCAGCACTTCCACCCCCATCCGTGCTGTCTTCGTTGCTAAATAGTTTATCTTTGGCTCTCTTCCACATCTTGTGGTGGTATGCAGACTTAATAATTGATCAAAAGGCAATCATTCTGTAAGAAATAAATGGCATTGTTTGATATATGTACAGTATGAAAGCAGATGTGTAGATACAAGAGGAAATATACGTCCCGTATGCTTGCGAGACGCACACTGTAAGTATAATTAATTTATGTATGTGTGTTAGCCAAGGAATGTGCAATCAACAGAATGAAATTAACACACTAGGCATGTAGGCTATTAATAACAAACCTGAGAAATGGAAGAGGTGCGTTTGAGACAGGATGAGATTTCCACTCATGGATTTAAAGTCAATCCTGACATGACCCATGATAAAAACATTTCACTATATATCTTATACCGTACTGTGAATAAACAGATCAAAACATAAGCCTACCTGAGGAAGAGCTTAAGGTATATCCTCTATGTGTTACAGCTAACAAACAAAACCAGTTTAAAGCTAGACCCATTGAAAACTTATGAATAAGCCTAGAATACACAATCTCCTTGAGGAATTCTCACTTTACAAAAAAAACCCACTTAACGAGTACTATGGCGCGACTCCTCTACAATCAATATTTATAGCCTTTAAAACACATGAGACTATAATAGCATTCTGTATTGTTTAAGAGGTGACAAACAACACTTTATTTTAATCATACTATACTGACATAATCATATAGGTCTATCCACCTACACAGAATTGTGTATTACTTCCTAATATCATGGTTCAGCCCAAAACCAGGTGTCCTAGCTAAAAGTGGTTAAAATAAACAAAATGTCACATCCTTATGGACGTACGTCAAACGGTGTTACGTCCTCAATTAAAGTATCTTTTTCTTCGAAATCACAAGCTGAAATTCCCACCACTATTCATCCTAATGCATGTTGATGAATTTAAATATACTGTAGCTATCTGTCCAGTGATTGATTGCCACACATTTTGAATAACATTTACATAAAACAGGCTGACCATCAACCATGGTCCTATGACTATGTCATATACCACATTAAAAAAATGTGATGTTTTTGTCACTATGCCAAAATCCTAGCTATACCCATGGAGGCATAAAATGTGACAAGGATAGGCCAAACCAGTCACTTCTCGCAAAAATTGATTTTAAGTTATTAATACAGAGTTAAAGAGTAAAATGAGAGCTATAAATGGTAAAAGAATCATTTAAATCCGACATTTCGTTATGAAGCTACAGAGTTTAAATATACAGCTGTATAAAGAGCATTTGAGAAATAAGCCTTCAAAGTTTATGATTTTGGGCATTTCACAGGCAGAAACCATCATCAAATCATTAAAAATTGTTGTTTTAACATTGAAAATGTGGAAAATAACAGCATAACGTGATGTATAGATATAATATAAAGGTTAATATATGCAATAAATAGATTTCAAAAATTTTGAAATTCCAGCATATTTTGCCTATTATCTCTGAAACAGGATTTGCGACGAGTGACTGGTTTGGATTGTCTTGGCCAAATAATACCGGAGTAACACTGCTTCCTGCTTAAAAAAATTAATGGAAAAGTTAATTTTTATCTTTTTTCCTCATGTTAAAGATAAACCACAATAGATTGTTCAATTAAAAGAACTTGAGTATTAAAGTTTCAATAGAGTGATGTACTTGTATACACTATAAAATAAATTATATTACTCAATTATATATATTACAATTTTTAATAAATACCACACATGGTATTAAACATAAATTCATTTTGCATTCCCAAAATATTAATTTTAACATTTTACAGCCAATTTTCAGTTAGTAACTAGCAGAAAATGGAGCTTAACTCATCCTCCTTTCACCTTCCTCCCCCTCCCCAGTTTTTAAATATTCAAAAATCTGTATCTCATTAACCGTTTTCCCTTTTTTTTCCGTCAAACACCCTTCTTGAAAAAATGAGTTGTACAATTACAGCATATCAAAAATTGTTTTCATCCAGAGCTCATGCCTTTACCATTAGAATGTTAAGTTTAAAGATGCTTTATCTTCAAGGAAATTCACATGGTCAATAGTAAAAATGGAATCTTCATCCCTACCCCCCCCCCCATTTTAAATATTCAAAATTTGTATATAATTAACTGTTGTTTCCTCATTTTTTTTTCGTCAAACACCCTTCTTGTGTACAGTAAACTATATAAAAAAAATGTTTTCTTCCAGAGCCCATGGTTTAGCTCTACCTTCAGAGGAATTCACATAGTCGATGGTAAAAATATAATAAATCTACAAAAACAATAAAATGAATTCCCATACCCCATATCACCCCATTTTGCAAACAAACTTCCACATGAAAGCTCAATTTAAAGAATGTGAAACAGATATAATATATAATGACTTCCTAAATGTCGTGGGCCATATGTGGCAATACAGGACACTATGAAACAAAGAATGTGATTGATCTCTTGGCTATTTTTTAACTTTAACAACAATTATGCTTTTGCGGAAACATCAAGATATCTATTACCAGATTCTAGAAAACTTTCTAAATTATTTACAAAAATACCCGTGAGCCAATAAATTGTATAGTTATTATTATAAGTGATATCATATTCGTAGTTATGTACTATTCCATATTTGTTGGAAAATGTCTTGTGCAAATGGAAATCAAATTTCTAAAGCAATTTTTGAACCATAACAATGGGCCTAGTTGTGCACCCTTTTTCGGGGATCGTACACCTCTCATTGGGAGTTTTGGGCCCGGCTCTTTGGACAGTCTCTGACTGTGGTCTCTACATTTAAAAGATATACTTTCAATATACCTACCAAAAATTTCAGTTGACTGCTTATAGTATAACATATAAAATTGTAAACCTTCTACACCTGGTGCAACATCAGTCCATTACCTTTTTATCTGAAATTATTTTTGTTCTGTTGACATACTAGTCTAGGAAGTGATAGCAGAACGGTTTAATCTCTCCATTGAACTCGGTGACAAATGAGCGATTTCCATTTAGATACCGGACAATAGTCCAATCATTGGAAGACTTAATTATCTTAGTACACAAACTTGAGTACAACAGTAATTATTCATGTACAGAAGAGAATACTGTATTGTAAAACCATTGAGACAAATACATACCTTTGTATAGAGAAAACAACAGAAGACAATAGCACAATACATTTAACCACTGACCTCTCAGAAACAAAATAGCATTGAAATAGGTATAGAATACTGTCATATATTTTGTTTCTCTGTTTCCAAGTGCAAATAAATTAATAAATAATTTTAATAATAAAACAACTCTTATTGCAAATAAAATTAAAATTAGTTTATTTGTTTATATTAATTCTTTTATTCAGGTAAGCCTATATGGTAAAAAGTAAAAAAAGCAGAACAAGTCTGGAATTATTGCAGTACCAAAGTCAAAGAAAACCAAATATATCAAATCCACTCAAACAAATATAATAATTAGAAATAATAAAAATTATAGTATTATTTAGTTAATCACTATTTAGCAGCTTAGCTCAGTCGGCTAAACTGGTGGTAGACACTTTGTGTGCGCGAACCATGGAGATCTCCATTTCAATTCCCATCGCTGCTCTCCTTGTTTTTCAGCTAGAGGGCTGAAATGCAAGTTACAATAGCGCACCTTCTTTCGGATGAGACGTTAACCCATTGGTCCCGTGTGCACTTATGGTCTATGTGCATGTTGAAGAATCCTTTACACTATTCGGAAAACTGTAGGAGATTGTCTGCCGGTGTACTGCTCAATCACCGCCAGAGAGACCCCACTGGTAATAAGTTTTCCTTCTGACTTTCGTGGGATATCCTTGATGTTTACACCGAATATATCCAATCCATCTAATCAATCCTAGACTGAAAAAGTGATATTTTTTTTTTATTTTCCTAAAGCAAAATATCACCCTTGGGTGCATTGATATTCAAAGTAAATTATATGATCAAGATAATTCAAACAATATCTGCTAACTAATTACTTTAAAAAATGAAAAAAAAAAAATGTTTAAAAAATGTATAAAAAAAATAAACTAACATGTTTTTTTTTATAGGGCCATAAAATATACTTGTCCGACCTATTTTTTTTTTTTAAACCTCAATCCAAACACTATGTTGGGCCTGAGGTGGGTGTGGCCCACCAGTCAAGGAACAATGGGCAACCAGTCAGGCAAATGCTGATGTCATGGTGCTGTATCTAGTGGAATTGAAATGAGGTAGAGGGTGTGGGAGGTCTGATAGAGGGATTGTGGGATTTATTACCATCATACTATTTCTATTTTTGCTTTGCGTCAGACAGGAAACAGCTGGACACTTCATAGAAAAGTAAATATAAAGCAAAGTACTGTCAATAAATTTGAAAAATATTCACCACTGGTATGTAGTCTATATTAAATTACTCTGCTTTTTAAAAAGGTTTTGTTTTTTTTGGTGTCTAACTAGAAATAGTAGTGAGGCCTCATTCACTGTAAACAACAGAAAGTTGTTTGTTTCTGGAGAGTAGAATGCTATCAATAAATCACACAAATGACATTATAATTTTAGCTGTATGCCAAGTAGTGGTATTAATCATTCTGTCTTGTGAGGACCACTAAGGAAAAAGAAAAGGTTGATTTTTTTTTCTTCTGGCTAATTCCCTGTTTGGTTTAGGTCCCCAATATTCAACCTACGGCCAGCGGGCCAACTCCGGCCCGCCAAAAAATTAGATCTGGCCTCTCTACATTGGTCAAACATAAATTATCTTCCTGGTCGATTTTCAGTTACTGGTTGCAAAAGAATTTGCTAAAGAAGTGAAGATGATATTCACATGAGTAAAAATGCGTTACTTAATCTCAATTTTAGGAATGCAGCAAAACGTTAGAATTAATTAGAAATATTAATGATCCAAGCATTTTTTAAGTGAATAGGAATGTCACCTAGTCTGTCAGTGTTAACAAGTGTCATAGCTTTTTCTGAGAGTTAATTATATCTAGTGGCGTTGAATATTAATTGACATGGGGAAAGGGGGACTGATAAGAAATAAATAATTATATAGAGGGACAGGCTCGGGGTACATGAACTAATCGGAAATTCTGGACCTTGTGGGGTATACACCTATATTAATTTGGGAACACTCATTCTTTGAAAACGTATTCTTACCTCTAAGAATTGCCAATTCCGGGCATATCTGATATGTTTCTTTTAAAAACTTGCTTAACTCAGCCCCAAAGGATAGGGAGCAAATATTGTTCGGGCTCTCGCCCATTCCCTATCCGGGCAATGCATGATATTTTTCTCCTATGTGCTTTTTGCCAAATAAATATTATTATTAAACATGGTGGGGCTGAGGTACCGGTTGTGGTCCCCATTTTGGTGATCGGGATATTTCTAATGGTAGAGTAGGACTGGAGGTGCAAGTTTGTTTAGAGTCCACCCCCTTTTCTATTTGATATTACACTGCATAACACCCTCATTAAAAAAAAAGGCCCATTATGTTTGATGTGGTATCATCAATCTTATGCCAGGCTCCCTATACTGTATTTAGCATATAGACTTGTAGGTCTATAAAAGGGAATAGGTGGGGCTGTCATTGAAAAAAAAAAATATGTCGACCTGACAAGAATAAAAACAAATGCACTCTTAAAACCTCAAAAAAGAACATATTTATCCTGTAATGTCAATTTGACATTGGAAGCATATTATGAGATTCAAGGTAATTAATTGCTGTAAATATTTAATTATTTATTAGGATTTATATTACATAGCAGGAACATTCAGAACTATGCAAGGCACATCTTTGTCGCGGCTGGAAGTTAGATAAAGAATTAACCGTACACAACTGGGGAGTATTGCAAGTATAAGTAATACAGCACTACCAATCATTCTACAACATTCAACTTTTTACAATTAAAACTCGGCTCGGACACGATACCACAAATCGGGGGCCACCACTTTGGTTAGGTGTGAAAGTACACTTACCAATCTTCAAGAGGTATGACGCCGGTGAGGAGCAAATAAAATAATTATAATGTATAGTTCCTCTATCAGTCCTGGGAGGTCTACTGGTTGTGAAGTGGGTCGGGTATATGTGCGAGAAGAGAGCCTTGTGTATAATGACCTTAGGTCATAGTCTCTCCGGAGACAGTGGTATGAGCCCATACAAACTCAACCAGGTACCCACAGTGACATAACCTAAGGGGTCGGAGGTTCCTGGGCAGGGGCCCTTTAAGGGGCTGGGGCTGGGGACCGTGAACGTTCCCCCGGCAGTCTATGACGTAGTTTAATGCCTTACTTACACATTCAAATTCTAAGTTTATGTATCTAAGATTTGACCCAAGAAAAGCTTACTTAAATTTAAATAATATATCACAAATAAACATATTACAATAAATTCTAAACAAAACAAGTAAATTAAAATCAATAAATATTTGTGGACAAAAACCTATGTATTATACTCATGTTTTCAATGCTTTTGCTCATGGTTTAATTTTATGGTTTAAATTTGTTTGTCAAAAAATGTAATTTAAATTTGGTGGGGTCGTTACGCCACTACTGGATACCCATAAACTCCTGGTGAAAAGGGGCAATCCCAGATAAACTTTGCCGTGTATCTAAGTGCCTGTTTCTACTGATAATAAGAACCGTTTCTTTTTGAGAATGGTTCTTTCGGATTGGAATCAACACCAAAAAGGGAACGTCAAGCACTGTTCTTCAAACAAAAGAACCGTTCTTCATGGGGTAGTTTTTAGCTGCAAAATATATAGCAGCCTAATTTGAGGTTCTTGACTTGGTAATCCCATAATAATTGAAACCTATGACAGAACCGTTTCTATTACCTATTTTCCGTAGAAACACACCCTAAAAGTGGGGGGGGGGCCTGATGGGTTACAAAGGTGAAGTGGGGAGGCTTGATAATTAAGTATGGGGTGCTAGCTCATAAAAAATGATTTTTTAATTACTTGAACATATTTTTTTTTCTGCTTCAAACATTTTCAGTGGTGGGAACGAAGGGGGTGCAAGCTTTTTTTTTGGGGGGGGGGGTTTGCACCCTACTCACCCCTAGATTTTCTACTTGATAAACAGTTTTGTCCATGACCTAAGGATTGGAAGTCCAAAGTGTTAACCACTGTGCAATATAAATTCCACAAAATAATAAATAAAGTTAAAGTGATCAAAGACCAGATCCTTGACAGGCAGGATAGGAGGGATTTTGGTGTGAAAAAATCACCAAGGATAGATAATCCATTAAGACATATATCCAATAGGGCACATCTGGTGATAAATTTGCCAGTACACAATGAGAAAACTTTGGACCTGGAGTGTCAATCAAACAATTGACCAATCAAAACAAAGGCAGAAACACTGCATCTTTACAAACAAATGTTTTTTTATGTATATCTATTTTTATGCTATTGATTTGTGGGACCTTTGCAAACAATATCCAAGTAACAGGGCTTAGCTGGAAGATCCATCCTTCACACTCTTCTCCAAAGAATGTCACATTGGGCACATGGGCAGTATATTAACTACATATAAAATATGTAAAATCATAAACATATGAATGGTTAATGAACAACAAATGACATACTGTAATAAAAAAAAATAAACACTTTTAAATAGAAAAAGTAAACACTTAAATAGATACATAAATACATACTAAGCCTAAGAAAAATGTCGAACCTGTTTTATCTTTATTCTCTGAAAACATACGGGATAAAACAAGTTTACTGGGGAATTAGGCTGTTTTTATTTGAGTAAACAAAGGTTCTGGAACTGACAGGATTTGAACCATGGGTCCTGGAATTTGAAGGTTAAACAATGGACCTATTAATAGGTCCATGTATTAACCACTAACATACAACTTCACTACTGTTTCAATACATGGTGAATATACTGCATATACATACAGAGGAAATTGGTGCAAAATTGTTATATGTGTAAATAAAAATGAAATACTTCATTTCAGCCATTGACATAGATTAAGAGTTGACTTCTTTGAGATGCTTGATCAATCATTCAACCAATAAATAAATCAATCAATAGTTAATTAAATAATCTACCAATAGATTAATTAATCAATCAATTAGGCAACCAACCACACAAATAATCAACCAACAAATTATTCATTCAATTAATCATTCAATCAATCAATCAATCCATCAATGAACCAACCAACCAATTAATCAATCAATTTATAATGTATATAAATACTTAAAAACAAATAATGCAAGCAAAAATGCAACAAAAATGGATATCTGTGCTCATTCAGAATGTAAAATTCTTAAAATTATAAACCTGTTCCATTAACACCCATACAAAAAAATCTAAATTTACTACTGTACATAGACCTAACCTAAAGGTGAATGACCTAATAACCATAAGCCTAGACCTAGGTCTTGCTAAGAATAAACAAACCTACAAATTAAACACCAGCCTTAATTCTTGACCGGATTCAATCCTCTACCTCTACAGTGCCTCTAAATTTTATACAAAATGTATAGTACTTATAGTAAAGAGTACTCAATAGAGATGCCTATAGGGTATATATGCTTCTTTTCAAGTATGAACAATGAGTTTCCTATTATAATCAACACAGGCATGTTGATATGACCAATATTGCGCCTTAGTATCATGATGCGAGTTAAGCAAATACACTTTATTTCTTTATAAGAACCAGTAAAATGTACTACCATTAAATAGCATTCAATAGACATGCCTAGGTATTCAAGTACAAACAATTAGTTTTTCACGTAATCAACACACTGAGTTCGTTCAACCAGTCATGATGTGAGTTTACACTTCTGTTGGTAAGAACCAGTAAAATGTTGCCTAGGCTCAGTGTTTTAGGTTCAAAATGTTCTTATTTTGTTTCTAATTTTAAACCATACAACAGTGACACAGGTCCTTGGCGGAAAGATACAGGGGCTGTGAAAGAATGGCCGGTTTGAGGGGGAAAAATGTATGTTAGCACAAGCTTTGCTGAGTATTTTGTGTTGTTCCCTGACGAAACTTTATATCTGAACACCTTAATGGAGTAGATAATGTTTTTTAAACATTTATGCATTAATCAGGGTCCCATTACGATTTTCATTTAGTGGTCATAAGGGCAACCTTGTGTCATATTGTAATTGTCCTTAACGAGTTTAGCTAGCCCTAAAATTTTTTTTTGTGCAAATCGTGAAGTCGAACATTTACAGTGAGAATGTTTTGTACTAAAACAGCCACAAAACAAACATTTAACAATAAGATAAGACAACAAATTATCCTTCAAAATTTGCTCCTCTTTGATATTAATAATGGTCACCACACAGATTACTTATTATATCATTTTACTCGTCCTAACAAAATTTAGGTCATCTTGGGCAATAGGACGACTGTGAGAATGTGACCCTGATTAATTAGTTTACTGTCATGTATGCGACTATCTTGATTTGTTGGTTTTTCTGTTAAAAGAATAATAATAACCTCATTTGACGTTTTATCGCAGCCTAATTTGTTTGTATTATCGTTCTTATTTTTTAAGCATCTGCAGCCTCAGTGTTCTTATAAAACATGTTCTTATAACAAAAATGTATCTCAAGAAGAGGTCAATGCTAGATCGTGTTTGTTGGAAGTTCAAGAACTAATACTGCATTCAATGGATAATTAAGCCACATGACAAGGATACTAAGAAAGGATAGACTACAGTACATTAAAAATAATTTAAAGCAGGAAATCATTTGAACCTTTACTCCTACCTTCCTACCACGTTTGAGTAGTTTTGATTGGATTGGATTATTCTGGTGGGAACAAACCATAAAAAAAACCCAAGATTTATTTCCAGTTGAGGTTCCAGTGATTGGGCAGTACACCAGCAGAAAAATCTTCTAAACTGCTTTCCAAAAAGTGTAGACATTTTTTTTTTAAATTAAGAAACAGAAAAATGATGCCCAGGCAATGTTCTTTATTCTTTTTTTCCATTTTGAAGCTCAAA
>NW_022706853.1:178079-189983 GCF_011630105.1 Anneissia japonica
AGCATAGTAAATGTACTATATGTAGGAATATACTACCATATTTACCTACCGTTTTTGAATATTTAAAAATATGTACCTTCTCTGTTTTGATTCTTTAATCAAACCATTCAATTTCTTACAATACATATTAATTTCTACCACATATCATAAATAGACTATACAGACCCTCCATGGCTTTATTAAAAAAAAAAAAAAACACTTCCTGACTCCTTTATATACACAATCAAACGTGATTATCTGCGATATTTATAGATAAATAATCTATTACGCATGTTTAATTTCAACATTCAGTTTGTTTTGATGAGTACTGTGTAGGTTTGTGTATGCAGGTCCAATATTTGATTAGAAGGTCACCGACTAAAAACTGGGTATTAAATGGAGGTCAACCTCCTATTCACAAAGTTCTCGATTCATAATGTTCACTATTCATAAGCCCGGTTTGCACGTCATAATTTTAAAGAAGGTCCATTAGTCATATCAAATTCATAGACTTGATTTATCATAATTAATAAAAGAAATTTAGCAAGTCATCAGAAAAAGAGGCATTCTAGCAAACATTTTTTTGGTGATGCTCTTTTCTTTTGACCAGCATACTTTTAACCTAAATGGCAAAGTATAGCAACACTTATGTTATGAATAGTGAACTCTATGAAACCAGATACAGTATACACAATTACCGGTACCCATGATTACATTAGGCCCCACCTTTTGAAAAGAGGTTGATTGGCAGGGGCGGCGCTAGTGGGGGGGTCAAGGGGGATAAGGACCCCCATCGGGGAACTCTGGACTCCCCGCTTGGACCCCCTTTTGGGAAATTTCCAGCAAGGTCGTTGGGGAAAATGGAATCTCGGCTGCCGAAAATACAATTTAGTTATGCCTTACTAAGCTGTCAAATTTTAGGGATTAAAAACTGTTTAGTGCAAGCAGTGCTATCGTATGTGTGAAGTGATGAAAACTATTGCGAAAAAAAAATACCATAATCAACACAATTTTCTCCTACGGGGATGGAGGTGGACGTCCACTTGTCGTGTAGCTTGAACCCCCTTGTCGGGGAGCTGACACCTTGTCGTTTAGGGAATTTTTGCTGGGCTAGTACTGTGCTTCAGTTTTATTGGTTAGATCCTGCATAGTTGATGTGAACATAAGCTATTATTTAGGTATTATGATTAACTGGTTTCTCAAACTCGGAGACCAATGACACTCTATAACACACAGCAACGATTCAAAAAAGAATGCAGTGGCAGATCCAGCAATCTAAAATAGAGAGACATGCCGGGGACGAACTTTTACAGATGAAGGTTAGAACACATCAGCCCCCACCATGGTTGGGGCTGAGGTATGAAATTTTTATTTATACAAGAAAAAAAAGGTTTTGAAATTTACTAAATTGCAGTGCACTTTTATACAGTCAAATTCTCCATTATTTCTCAAAATCCATGTGCACAATTTTACTGGAGGAGTCAAAAGTGAGGTATTCAAATTGCAATTGTACATGAAATAAATATCAAACATGCATATGAAGTTACACATAGCTATTTCAAATATGTGTAAAACAGTTGAGATGGATGACTTAGAACAGTAACAACCAATCCTCATAATTTATCATGCGGAAAAGAAATTTAAAAAAAAATGTCAGCAACAGAACATTTGTAATAACTGGATTATTACTGAAAAAAACCCGCACATTTTAGGATGACTAAAGAGATAATATACTTTTTGGGATTCAAATACAAGATCGTATACAACTTATACCAATACATTTATGTTTTCATGTCATTATGTTAACAATGTCATAACTCACTTGTCAGCCTAACAGAGCAGTTATAAAGCTCATCCTCTAAATTGCAGTATCAAGTACATCAGGCAATATTAGGGTAAAGATAAAAAAGATACAGAAACTCACATGCCAAGCATATTATGACTATTAAAAGGGAATCATTTTGCATGGTCTGTGGACTTACAAACTAATGTTCTATGGTATTAATATAGTGGCAGCACCTGCTTCTGAAATTTGGAGGGGGAATAGTGAGGGGTGAAAGGCCGCTGGGGAAGGGGGTGAAAAATGTTTTCTCAAAGCAGACCAGAGAAACAATAATAGTTTCCATTCATTTAGTTTCTATGTTCTGACAAACATAAATTATTATTTTATAAGAAGCTAAACTATGGGCACTTTACTTTTAACATGTTACTGTATGTGTCATGTGAAGGTCAAATTAATAGTTTAATGTGAAAAATAAAATGTTTATCAATTCATATTTTATATTTATATTGCTCTCTTTTCCTTTTTACTTTCAGTTTGTTGATTTATGAGGCCAAGTACTACAGTTTCATATTTGTAATGAATATTTAAAACATTATTTGCATGGGTCCAATGTTGTATTCATAGATTTCTATTACAGTATTTATTAAAAAAAAGTCTCAGAACCCATTCCACTAGAAATTTTTTGAACATGATACAGAAATTTGTACTGCCCAGCTTCGAACTATAACAATTTGTACTATATAAAGTAATTACAAACAGTGGGGAGGAGGAGGGGATGCACAACATTTGCAAAATATATAAGCAGTAGATAACATTGATGCATTGAAATTTTAAAATTTAATGGCAAAATGGATGGTCCCCTACTGGATCTGCACCTGTGGTTCTGGTGCAGATACAGTAGGGGAGGGGCACTCATCCCCACCCCCATTTTGCCATTAAATTGTAGTCCTTCTCGGAAAAGGACTACTGCAGACCCAGTGCATACAATTTTGCTCATGTGCACTTAAAAAAATTTGGGTACATATCCTTTGAGATGAGTAGGGGGTACTCCAGCTTACTGGTCTAGCCCCTGTTATGGAGAGACGAGAGTAGCTGGTACCGATTTACTGGGTAGCTCAGACACAAAGAGACCCTTAGGGAAGAAGCAATATATGAGCTAGTCCACACCTCAAGCGCTTTAGGACTTCGGTATGAAGCGCTTAATAAATCTAACTACATTACAATTATTAGAGCATTGGTGACAAAGTGTGAATTGAATCAACACTAGTTTTACGGCACCTACATAATCATCCTACCTTTTTTTTTAAATCTTGTTCTTTCTTCTTCCCCATAAAATTGCGATTAGCAGCTGAAAGGAATGCTGCATCATAATGTACGGTAACAGTACCAGCAAATGTTTTATTATTAACTTTATTAAAGCAAGTTAGTAGATGAGTAAGTTTAGACTCAAAAACATGTTTACATGTTATTGTTAAAGCTCAGCTGGTCAAACTGGTGGTGCCTCTGTGTGTGTGCAGACTGCAGTGGCATATCTAGATTCCTGAAATAGAGGGCTGGGCTGATGTAGGGGCGAGAATGGAGTGGGGCTCGATGAAATTGATGATTGGATTGGGGGAGGGGGCAGTATGTCACAAAATTATGTGATAGGTGAGTTTTAACTCTTAAGCATGATATTTTTTGCTTTGGATATTTTCAATGGAAAGTGTGGGGGAGGGGGATGGTGGTTGGTACTGTATATTTTATTTTTCATACAGGCATTTGTAGTCATTTTTAATGTAGACCAGGACAAATAGTATGAATGTCACTCTAAAAATTGACAAGGTCATTTTTATTCTATGTTCTTTCATCAAACATCATCAGGATTACATAATACAAAAAAAAAAAGACAAAAAAAAAAAGACCAGTAGTAGACCCTATATATTTCAAGATTAATTTATTCATTGTCACAATACAATATAAAATTTTTTTCTCTGAGTTAATAACGTATACAAAAAAATTCTTACCTCAATAATAAAAAGACAAGAAGATATTAATTTATTTTATTCTATTTACTTCACATCCAACAGCAAGTACACTTGCCACTTACAGGATGGAATGATGCTTTATAAACCTAGTCCTTTATTTATGTCTAGTGAGTGGAGTTTTCTTCTGTCTGGAGGAAAAGTCCTGCTATCACAGGATGTTATATGAATAGCACTGACAGTATGAAAAATATTTCGATTGGATCGGAAGAGAATAATAATAATAAATAACAACAACATTATTTTAAGACGGAAAAAAAAAACTTGTATCACCATATTGGTGTTTTTCACAAGGCTGATTTTGCAAGAAGACACAAAGAAAATGAAGAAACTTAAATATAAAACATCAAAAATTGAAATACATACTGTACAAAGAAAAGTAAAATCAAATGATGGAGACTAAAAAAGTGATGTCATGACAATATAGAACAAGATTAAAGTTTTTTTGTTCATTATTTAAAATAGGTTAATCCTGTCAGTTATTTATTATTTTTTTTAAAGTCAGGCTCCGGAGGAAAAACATTTTTTGATATGTTGTAGACCTGATTTTTCTAAGACAGAAAAAAGTAGTTTGATCAAAAACTGAGCAACGGTGAATGAGATACAGATTTTTGAATATTTAAAAACTGGGGGGAAAAGGTGTAAAAATGGGCGGTTACGCCCCTTTTTCCCCCAGTTTTTAAATATTAAAAAATCTGTATCTCATTCACTGTTCCCCAGTTTTTTGTCAAACAACTTTTTTCTGTCTTAGAAAAATCAGTTCTACAACATATCAATTTTTTTTTTTTCCTCCGGAGTCTGACTTTAAAGTATAAATAATAGGAGCGGTTGGTGCAAAATGATTTACATTATTTAGGTTATTCCAGATTTCTGCCCCATGATACAAAAAACCTTTTTTTTATATTCAATCTTTGGTTTATGTAAGTGTAAGAAGTCATTTGACCTTGTTATATACATATATTCATATACAATTTTGAACGCTTTTGGATAATTAGACGTAAACAGAATAAAGAATAATTTTATATACATTACCAATGTGCACAATAATTTGTATTATTTTACTATGCTACTTTCTCTATACATTTTACTTAGGTTGATGCACTGCCCTAGTTAAAGATACATATAATAAATGATAAAGAAATACTACAAGAATGACTTACATTCCAAGACATTATTGCTTATTGATGTCAGTTTAATGTCTGACATTTATATTGTGTAGGACACAAGAATTTGTAAAAATAAAAATATAGGTATAGTGTACATTGGAGACATGTATTTAATTTTTAAAATTATATAGGTTTATGGTTTGCAAAATATTAGGCTATGCTTTCTACATTTATTATATTATATTATTATTTATTTATTTCTGTTTTATTTCTCTATATTTCTATTTATATTTTATACTTTCTTAGGTAATAAGCACGCAGAATGTATAATATCAACCCACTACACTACACCCATTTTGACATAAAGCCTTTCCTCGGGCAAAAGCCGAGGGCAGTGGCGTATCTACATGCCCCACCCCTCTCCCAAAATAAAATTAGTCGCATTCCCCCCACCCACTAAAAAAAATCATGGTCAAGTAGTTAAAAATTACCTAAAATCACCGTATTTTGCAAATTAGCACCCCTCAACTGATCATCGAGTCCCCCCACTTCACCTTTGCGCCCCCTATTAACATCCCTCAAGACTTCCAGATACGCCACTGGCCCATGGTATAATTTAAAGAAGCAACTCAGCAGATTTTTAAAATACATTCTGAAAAAAAAATGGCTTTGAATAATTGGCATGCACTGTTGAAAAAATGCATTTTGGTTTGGCCATCCCTTAAAATGATTGGACATGCTATCAATTTTCTTGTGAAAATGAGATCCCTGGGTAACCATCCCCAAAACTGGCCCAAATTGTGTCCAAGAGGGTGGGCTTCTACCAGAGAAAATGTTAGCTGTCGTGACAAAATGTGTTTTGTGTTAAAAAAAATGAAAAATTAGTTCATGTATTTAGGTAGATGACTATACAAGCATCTTTGGTTTTTGGTTTTCCTATTAATTCTGAAAAATAGCTTTATAAAATGTGCCTCAAAAACATCCAGTGATCTAGCATCGTTAATTGGCAATGACTGGGCAGCAACAGTGGCGCCAGCGGGGGGCAGGGGCAGGCCCCATCGGTCTGGTCAGGCCACCCCCCCCCCCTTCGGCCAAAGCTCGTCGGCAGTCGGACAAAAAAAAAAAAAAAAAAATAGGCCTAGTTTTCACATCCCAGCCATTTCCAGCCATCTAGAATTCCTAATTTAAAAAAAATCTTGTTTTTATGCGTGGTAGTGTNTTGGGAGGGGGAACCCCCCTCCCATACCCACCCCTGGCTCGGGCCTTCGGCCCTCAGATAACGCTGCGCGCTATAGTTACACCCATCCTCCCCCCCCAGTCGGATATCGTCTTAACACCCCCATATAATATATCCTAGAGACACCACTGCAGGGCAGATCTAGAAGAAAACTAGTTACACCACTGTTTTACTATATACAATTGCACATATAATTATGCAGTCATCAACATGTGTTTCATCATTATAAATATGCAAGTGAAAATAATATGCAAATTATTCAATTACCATCTCAATGTACATTTTGTAGAACTATTTTTATACAAGATACAAGATACAAGATACAAGATAAAATTTATTGTCTCCATTAAAAAGAAAACGAAGAAATTACAAAAGCTCGCACCCATTAAAATTACATTAAAATCACATTAAAATCACATAAAAATTTAACAAAGTACATCAAAACCCATAAAAAATAAAAATAAACAACATTTAACAAGGAGAAACTACTCAAGAGACAAAGAGTTATAACAACAATAACAACAACAATCGCTATTTTCATTAAATTGATTTAATTTTATTTTATTATTGCAATTATCATTATTATTATGATTATATTTATCATTATTATTGGACAAAACCTACATTTATTTGTCACAAGGATAAAATTACATAATTTTTCAGTCCTTATTTCCTTGTTCGCACATTCTCAATGTACCTACTCTTTTTGAATTCTTCGCACCAAGTTCCTATGACCAAATCTGAACTTTCATCACATGGTTGTCAAAAACTCCATGCTCCAGGTCAGGTGTTATCTATTTTCCATAATTTTCAAGAGACTACAAAACAATCGTTTTTTAATAACTAACCATTTTTTACCATTCCAGAGTATCTTATGTCAGCTGATATTCAGATGCTCTCTTAAATAGATGAAATAATGTGATGCTTTATCAGTCATATTACGAGGCTTAGTAGCTGTCTCTTATACTTCCAATGAATAGGGATAGTGCATTGTATACACAATCTGCATTTACCTTGTAAATTGAAAATGAAAGCTGTTAAAATACAGTTAAGCAGATTGATAATTTATAATACTGTAAAATCAATTATGGAGTAAATACAACAGACAGGTAATAAAATGCAGAGATATTACAATTTGAGCTGTGACAATACTTGCATGTCATAGACTGACACATGAATTAGTTAGGTGGCATTCAATTTTTCCCACCCCTCCACCCTCGACACCCCACTGAACTACCACCATCTATGTTTATATATTTTCGGGAGGCTTAATAAGACAAAAAGTACCTTAATAAAATTTAAATGGATGCTTGAAAAATAGCAGAGCACAAACAAGCAAATGACAGAAGCAATTAGGCCTACAGTTTATATTATTATTTATTCTTTTTTTAGACTGCATGTACTTTTAGTGCTTGAGTACTGTTTTTCAAAGTGGTACCGTTATTATCGGTACATGCCTACAATATTAGTAAACTACTTGAATTATGAAACCATTATAATGAAATTGTTTCTTCCAAATTTAATGAATAAATTATATTTTATCTCATATCATGTTTTATCATCTAAATTAGCATGTACTTGGATGAATTATTTACCTGGTTTACATTTTACATTTTAATAATCATGTACACAATTTTACAGACTTATCCCGGATGATTCAAGATATAAATTTCTGCAAGAGAGTGAAAGGTGAATCAAGAACGATGGTTTGGGTGGGTATCTTTATAGTGGAGGGGGATTGTCCAGGGAAGCTATGCTCAATGGAAGCTACAGTTACACATTTAAAGTTCTTGTCTAAAGAATTTCAAGGTTTTTTAATTGTTTTCCATCCCCTAGACCTGCAACTGATTTCTGTTGATCAGTTATAGTGTAATACAGTACTTGTACTGATGTTGTTATAGGCCAACTTTCTTTGTAAATGATAGTTGCTACCAATTCCAAAAAGTTGTAAAAGTACAAATTGTATTTTGACACTATGACAATAAAGGTATTTTATATGCTGTGACGCAGATAAAAATTTCTATTCTTTAATTCCCATCCATAGCAACTAAAGCACATTATACAGACAGACAACAGGTGCGGCCAACCTGTTAAAATGAATTATGGGTTTTCTTACATATATAATACTTTTATTACTGATTTCCTACTAGTGCCAGAACACCTATTGTGACAAAACCTACATTTATTTGTCACAAGGATAAAATTACATAATTTTTCAGTCCTTATTTCCTTGTTCGCACATTCTCAATGTACCTACTCTTTTTGAATTCTTCGCACCAAGTTCCTATGACCAAATCTGAACTTTCATCACATGGTTGTCAAAAACTCCATGCTCCAGGTCAGGTGTTATCTATTTTCCATAATTTTCAAGAGACTACAAAACAATCGTTTTTTAATAACTAACCATTTTTTACCATTCCAGAGTATCTTATGTCAGCTGATATTCAGATGCTCTCTTAAATAGATGAAATAATGTGATGCTTTATCAGTCATATTACGAGGCTTAGTAGTGGATCCTATGCTATTAGAGGATTTGAACCAAGGGCACTGGTACTGTAAGTCAAGCACCATTTCCACTGTGTAATCCACTTACCTGTAATCCCCTTCCTTTCACTAAAAAGTCCTAAATAAAATTTTGTTTTTAATTCAACATTCTCCATAAAGCATACACACACTACATTCCTTAAAGTAAGCCATTATGTATTTATTACAATGTTACTGGATAAAATAAAATTCAATAAAAATACCGTCCAATTATCGGATAACGAAAAGAGAACTGTAATCAATAGATAAACATGCTGACACTTATTTAATTCTTTTAAACTCTATTTAAAAGTGTGAATAAACATTTACAAGTTCTTTACTTTGGAAATTTGGAGGGTAAATTTCAGCATTGATAGATATCTACTGTTCTCCCACGACACCCATTAAAGCCAAATAAAAAAAAAATTACAGACCGACCCAAAATGTTCGAAATTAAGAGTCGGCATTTCAGTGACTACAACAAAAATTGTTTTAATGAGCTAAAAGCTGGAATAAGCTTATCTTGGAACGGTAGACGATGCGACAGTGTTATGTGATGGTTTTGCTCTTTAATATTGATTTAAACATACTCTTTGTTGTATTCTTGTGTATTTTCTATTTTTTAGGCATTTAATATTTTTCACATTATCGTTAAAAAAAAAAAAAATCTTTTCCTATGACGAAACCATTTTTTGGATTTTCTTTGTAAACTACTAGTACTGAGAAAAAAATTCTGCTGGTTTTAATGCTTTTTTGCGCTTGTTTTTTAATCTTGCATTGTCTACAATTAAAATGTTTTTATTGGTGAATTAAGTATGACATGGTATGATATAAGGTAAAAACTAAGTGAAAATATTTAATGTCAACACAGACCATATCTGTGACAAACTGTGACATGATGCTATTTTAAGTATTTAGTATTTTATCACATATACACACACAAGTTATCAGCTAATCCTGCAATGTCAAAAAAATATGTGACTTACTCTCCATAAAAGGTGATATAAGGTCTTTGTCGAAATCAACAAATTCAAATTAGACACTTGAGAACCATGGCAACCACAGACCAGCGCTTAACCTATAGTTAGTACACTGTGAACTACCTACTATATTAAAATAATGTACCAAATTATCTTTATTTTTCATTCAGATGTGTAAACACATGACCCATATCTTAACCTCCAATTCAAAGGACAATTGTAAACAGCAAAAATTAGGACAAAAGTAAGAGCGCATTATGAACTAGGTTTTAAACACTGACGACCACTTGTACATAAGTTCAGCCTCTTTATACCGTGGGTTAACTCACCTTAACTTTTGATATTCATTTAACATAATTTAACCCATCCAGCTCAACAACGGGCAGAGGCCTAACTGTAGTAACTAGGCCTTAAAGAATTTGACTCAAAAAAGAGATAATTAAAGAGTGAAACAACTGTTAAACCATTAATACATACCATAAAGTACATGACAGACAAAATAAAGTTTTAATAAAAAATATAATTGTTTTTAAAAGTGGACACAAAATCATTAAACTATCCTAAAAATAAACAATAATAGCACAAAACCTAAAATGGCCTCAAAGCAGAGAAACAAATGTGAAAAAAAAAATTAAGAATCCTACCGTACATCCTGGAGGCAGATTAGAGAATAAAGCAGAGAGGTATAGATGTTTTTTTTTATCTTATTTTATTGTATGATGCTGGGTTATAAGGTCACCCCAAGGCACCACCAAGGTAGCATTAATGAGGGCAGCATTTACTCTAATTGTTTTGTGTCCAATACAATACAGAAATATAATCATTGTTCAGTACATTCAACAGGTTGACAAACTACCTATTCTTGTTTATAACACAACAATAATGAATCATCCTCGTCATTGATTGGTGAATTTAATATCAAATGACATTGGGATATTTACACTACTTATTAATATAAAAAACAACTACTGTAAGTCATCTCCTCCAAGTAAAACAATGTTTTCATTGGTTAAGAGAAGTTGGACTGTTCCATTTGGAAGAAAGGGCTGGCTTTATTATCATAATCAAGTGACACAAAACTCTATTGCAAGTCTATTACATAAAACAAACTTATTAAATAAATGTTATATTCATGCAACAGAAAGAATGATTTAATTCATTGAAAGGTGGACTGCATCATTCAATTAACTCTGTCTTTTTGAATGGAAGAGTCCAACTTACAACTCACTTATATCATTCATCAAGTAGAGATGAGGCCATCCTAGACAGGCCATTGAACCAATGCAGGTGTCATCATACCATCATTATAGAGATAATTAAGATGACCATGGGAGCAGTTCGAGCAGAGATATTGTGGTAGTGTTTCAAAAATTTGAGGTTGTGTCCTTTTTGAGATCTCCTTGGGCATTATAAGGATCTGCATTTATTAACTCTCC
The DNA here is from genome assembly GCF_011630105.1 of Anneissia japonica. Lineage (NCBI taxonomy): Eukaryota > Metazoa > Echinodermata > Crinoidea > Comatulida > Comatulidae > Anneissia > Anneissia japonica. The sequence continues at coordinate 189,145 of NW_022706853.1, forward strand.
ACCCATAAATGCAGTGGCGGCTCTAGGATAAAATTTTTTTTATTTTTATTTTATTTTTTTTTTGGGGGGGGGGCCCTAAGTATTTATGGATGTAACTATAGCGCGCAGCGTTATCGGAGGGATGAAGACCCGAGCCAGGGATGGGTATGGGAGGGGGGTGTCCCCTCCTCCCAAAAAAGATTTTTTTTTTTTAAATTAGGACTTCTAGATGGCCGGAAAAGGCTGGGATGGGAAAACTAGGCCTACTTTTTTTTCTTTTTTCTTTGGTCCGACTGCCCGACGAGCTTTGGCTGATGGGGAGACTTGACCAGACCTAAGTGGGGGAGGGGGGGCTTAAGCACCCTGTTCCCACCCACCACCACCACCCGCTGGCGCCGCCATTGCATAAAAGTAGGATACTGTTGATACCTCATTATGGTTGAAATACATCGTGATAGGTGAAGAAACATCGATCATGACAGCGTGGTTGACAGATTTCATGCAGAATTTCCAAAATATAGAATTGCTGCTGTGGGTAGGATAGGTCTCATGGGCCATGGGATCATATTTTGTATGTTTTTTTTTTATCTTTAGCTCATGGCTCATCCTCTCATTCCTCCATACCTGATATACTCTCATAACTTCTACCGCATTCACCACTTTAGAGTTAACTGCAAGATGGCAACAAAGCGTCCCAAGGGGGCAGTAGACACAAAAACATTTGAAGTGATATGCCAACTATTTTCAGTAGCAAAATTTGCCCGAGGTGGGGGGGGGGGGGCGGTGCCCCGGACGAGGGGGCAGGTTTCCCCGACGAAACCAAAGTGGGCGGGGTCGAGCTTCGGTTAAAAGGTTTCGAA
>NW_022706853.1:192018-194439 GCF_011630105.1 Anneissia japonica
TGAATAAGAAACAGGGCTTGACCTGTCCGGTGGGGGTTTGGGGGAGGGCACTTAGCTCCCTCTGTCACCTCGCTGGCGCCGCCACTGCAAATAAGCCTAGGCCTAGTACAGTTTTTTGAGACGAGTTTACCTGCATTCTTTCACAGAGTCCTAGAAATCAACGGCGTTCTGAGTGCAGGTGGCAGATTGTCCCATTTTCAACATTTAATTGTTCTGTAAGGTATCGTGAAATGTCTCTTTTAGTTTAAAATGAATATAAAATAGCATCTATCTATAGGCCTACATGTGCCTGATGAGGGACAAAACCCAAAGCATCTATTGAATGACTATTACATAGGCCTAACTTATGTTTTACTCGCACTGCCCATTCGTACCATGCATGGAAGGAGGGAGGACCTCATTTATTTTTCACAAAATAAACAACTAGCACAGACAATTAAAAAACATGAAACCAAACACAATTGAAAAAGAACATTTCATAATTTAAAATGAAAAAAAAAACTGATTATAATAAGCCTAATAATAATTTTACCTTGTGATCCATCATGTTTTAAAAAGAACATTACACGCCCATGTTTTTATAAGCCATGTAAAAATACTTTTAACATTATGCACTGTAGACTACATTTTTAATGTCTTTCAATTTTACTTTTTAATGTTGTCTGCTTTTTTCATTTTCACTATTTATTGTTTGATGTATTTAAGGATTAGATTTAATTTTTATATGTTCATTCTGTTATTTATCTTGTAATTAATGGTTGCATTGTTATTGTTTAACAAAATGTCATGTTTTTCTGTAATTTTATTAATTATATGATAATATAAAATTAATGTTTTATGTAAATATCGTGCAATTCAGCCGCCTAAAGGTCTTTTTATACTTCAAAGATAACGATAAAAAAGCTAAAAAGCAATTGTCCATATAGAAAATAAAAGAAAAAATAGAGGTTTTTACACTAGAACGATTCGATAACGATTCATCAGTTATGAGATAACAACATATTTTGACAAATCAGATCAGAGGACGTCATAATCAAGGAAAACATTAGAATCGTAGTAGTAGCAACGCGATAACGCACGGTACACTGTTGGGTTCTTTTATTATTATTATTATTATTATTATTATTATTATTATTATTATTATTATTATTATTATTATTATTATATGATTTATGTCACAATGTATGGTTAATACAAAATCAATCACAGGGATGATAGCCTATACATGTGCGTTGATTCTTATAACCTTATTAAAAGGAATATATAATTTTATTATATTTTGTTATTCCAAAATTACACCAAAGCGAAAACATATTATTTTAACTATTACTTTTTAATTAATGAATTATTATTTCATTATTTTAACAAATGCTCTTCGTTAAATATAAAAACAAGTCTTTAATGGAGATGGCGGCCTAATTGTAGACCTTGAACTTAAAACTTACGAACTTATGAACTTCCTTATGTTGTGGTCATATTAAACTGTAATATTTTTAAAGACGACCATTCAAAAAATAACATAAAACTAAATTTCCAAGTAGGGGCATGCATAAAACGTATAATTTCCTGAAATTGATATAGAGCGGACTTCCTTATGATTTATGCCTAAGGAAATATAAATATATATGGGTCTGAACTTTGTAGGTGACAAATTGCTCTTCCTTCTGTTGTGGTCATATTAAAATATAATATCATTAAAAACCATTCAACAAACATTGTAGATAACACTGGCGGATCCGGGGGGAGGTGGTTCATAGGGACTCCTCTGTGAAGAAACGTAACAAAATACTATTGGGTACTGGCTTATAAAAGGCATGCTAACCTCATAGTTAGACCAACCGTCTCGCATCGTGCGGGCCGGGACGGTCCCGCATTTAAAAGTGATTTCGGATGTAACACGCATTTGGCAGAAACACATGCGTGATCTTAAATTTGTCACGCATTTAGTCTACGCATGACGAATAATCACGAATCAGGGAAAATATATTTAAAATTAGAAGAAATTAGTTTTATTAAAAATATAAAACAATCATGCAGTAACTTGAGTCATTAGAGAGCTTTCGTTATCTCGTTTGAGATTCAATTTACCGAAAGCTTTGGCGGGCGGTGCGTGCGGTTTTGCGCGTTCATTGTCACAATCAATGTTGATTATGTGACTGAAACTGCAGTTGTCATCAAACACGCACGCAGTTCACTGACGCGTTACTAAAAATTGATTGGTATGGTTAACTGGTTCTGGTTATGGTGGGTAAGGCCGACCTCCTATGGACTCCAAACGTGTAGGACCATGGTTCTTAATAGGTGGCCCGCAGGCCAAATTTGACCCATGAAGCTATCCAATAATAAAAACAAATTAAATTAAATACTTTGATAAATAATTTTTTTCATTATAAATGAAGACAACAACGAAATACCTATATA
>NW_022706853.1:195323-199361 GCF_011630105.1 Anneissia japonica
AATATGAGGGGGCGTGGAATTTTTTTTCGGTGGCCACGCCCAGTGAAAAATATTGCTTCTTTAATTCCCGAATACACGTTAACCGTGACAGATATGTTAAAGTATATCTCTTGAACGTAGTATTTGATGTGTTTAGATGAACGTCAATAAAGGGAAGTTGAGAAAGCATTAACCTATTTTCTTGAGCATAAGCCTAACCTAATTTTTTTTGCTTCGAAGTTTTCGAATGGGGGGGGGGGGCGCAAACCACCCCACGTCTAGAATAATCTTCCAGCGACGACCGATAATGCTTCCTTGTGGGACACCATATTCAATACCATTGGCAGACCGTAGGTAAATTGCAGGGTATGCTATGTATTGGCATATCTAGGATGTGCGAAGGTCGCGTACGTCCCTCCCCCTGATAAAAATACTCGCCCATCCACCACCCACAAATCATGCTCAAGTAGTTAAAAATCCCCTCAAATCACATTATTATGCGAGTTATCCCTCTTACCTAATCACTTACAAATCCCCACTTTGCCTTCACACTCCATCTGCTCCCTTCCATTTCAAGACCCCTACCAGGGGCTGATGCAGGATATGAAAGAGGGTGGTTCAAAATGTCTCAAAAACCCCCAAAATGAAAGGGGGTCCTGGGGACCTCCCCCGGGAAACTTTGGATTCCTAAATGGCCGGAAAAGAGCTTACCCAACTTCTGAGGATCATTTTTAATGACCTTTAAGTTCTTTAAAATTCAAGGATTTTCTCTTCTTGAAAAAAAATCAGGTAACTTTATCTCATTCTTCAGGCCATTATATAGAGAAAAAAAAATCGAAGACATAAGCAATATATTATTATACTCCAACAACATTGCGTAGAATGCACTTTCGTACATACATTATTACGACATTGAACGAAAAAAAATTATTTAATTGAATGCTAGTTGGGCTAAGCATTGTTCTCCTTTCGCCTTCTGCTGGATCCTTCACAAAAATCATGGATACACTTCCTTTTTTCCCTCTTTCTTTCTTCCCTTTAACTCTTCTCATTTTTTAAGGGGAGGGGAGGAGGGGAAAATGATCTCCGTGGCCCCCCGCTGGATCCGCAACTGGACCTACATAGGCATATAGGTTGGCAAATCAGACAAAGCTCGATTTTTTTTACCACTCACTAATTTGAATCTTCTATTGATTGACAACGAACACAACGCTATATCCCCGACGCATTAATCAGGATGTAAAAAGGCCAAAAGGTGGAGAACCTAAAGACAGAGTTTATTTTTTTAGCCGGAATGTAGTACCCAGCTATAGAACAGCTATCCATGCTCAGCATGGAGTAACGCATACGTGTTCTCGTGCAAAAATCCGCAGGCCACCGACACTATTGGCGCCTTTGATGCCCTACCCAGTATTGTCCTCGCTCTATATCACTGTGATCCTAAATGGCTTTGTTAATAACAGTATGTGTCTCTGACAGTGGGGGGGGGGGGGGGGGGGGGGGGGGGGGGGGGGGGTTGGTACCCAGCCGGCCAGGGCCACCCTACATTTTGTCAAAATTTTAATAAAATGAGATAACATTTTCAAATGTTAAGTCTGAATGAGTGCCATTTCCAGGCATCTAAAGGTGCCATAATCATAATTTGCTTTGCGACTACCCAGTATAGAATATATAAAGGACTATAGGTCCTTTGATCAGACCTTTCCGACGCCCGTGAGGGGAGGGGTGCTGGGGCGGGTGCAGAGGTGGTGCAGAGGGTGAGCAGTCCCCCCACCCCCTAAATTGCATTAAGAAAAATAATTGTTGTATTGTTGTAAGGTATGGGAGTGCAATTTCCGGGCGACTAGAGGCAGGCGCGGATCCAGGCCTCTTTGCACCGTTTGCCAATATATAAAGTGATGGCAGGGTCTGGTGGTCTGGCGAATTCCAACTCTTTCTGTCAGAAATGCCACCTACCTAAACCAAAGACAAAATATATATAGACAAAATGAACTTTTTGCATTGTCTAAGTATTAACAAAGAGTGGTATTAATCAAAGAGGGACTGTAATTAAATCGGCTGCGCGATAACGTACGGTACACTGTTGAGTTCTTTTATTATTATTATTATTATTATTATTATTATTATTATTATTATTATTATTATTATTATTATTATTATTAGGCCTATCTATGTCACAATGTATGGTTAATACAAAATCAATCGCAGGAAGGATAGGCTATACATGTGCTTTGATTCATATAAACTTTTTGAAAGGCATACGTAATTTTATTATATTTTGTAATAAAATTACACCCAAGCGAAAACATATTATTTTAATTATTACTTTTTGATTAATGAATTATTATTTCATTCTTTTAACCAATGCTATTCGTTAAATAAACAAAACAAATAAACCAAAAAAGTCTTGCATGGAGTTGGTAGCCTAATTGTAGACCTGGAGCTACATCTAAAAAGAAAGTCAAAAATAACCACCGAGCACTGAAAGACTGAAAATGGACACAGAATCTGAAGGAGAGCAACGACGTGAATTGTAATTTCAAATCATACAGTGTGGGAAGAAAAAAAATACTGAGAAATCTAATAAGCATATAAAACTGTATTAATTGGCAGGTAAAATGTAACGTTTCCAGGGCCGTATATCCAGTAGTTGGGGGTGTTACGAGAGTGTGTATAACGCACCCAACCGAATTTGATAAGATCCACATTTCCAAGACAGTTGAGAATGTAGCGGTACTGAATATAAATTTGTGATTTTCTGTGATTAAAAAAAAAAAAAAAATCTTAATTTTTTACATTTTAACCACTAGGCCTAATCTATTCAGTCTGTCGTAAATCGGAAAAACGCAATTTATTTAATTTTGAAATTTTGGCTATGGGCCACCTTGATGATGTAATCTATCATGGAACGTGATCATATACTCCGAACAATTTTTCGAAAAAAAATTATTACGAGAGTTGCGCATTATTATATCCGACCATCCAACCACTAAGCATTGAAATGTTGGCAATCAACCAATCACAGAAGACATTTATGCATATTTAACCCTTACGCTGCCATCTTCGCGAAAATGCGAACACCGCACAGTTGGTGCGCATGCCAGTTTCGCATAAATTGGGCTGACTGTCAGCATTACGCCACCTTCGCATAAATTCGAATTGGTGAAGGTCTTCCAAAAAACGAAAATAGAGCGGCTGTTTTAACACTAACCCAAATAATGTTTACTGCGTATGAAAGCTAATGAATTTCTGCACGTTTTGATGTGGAACTTGCTGGGTTCTTTTGTTAGAAGTTTGAGTTTTTGCAAGTTGAAAATATGTTCTGAAATGCTGAGAAACTTTATTCTTTTGTAGTTGTTACAGCTGTGCTGGATAATAAAGATACTTAGAAACTGACAGAAAACAATGTTCTGGTCCTAAGCAGACGTAACTAGCCTAGGCCTAAGGCCTGTACTGTGATTTTAGTAAATACACGTAGGCCTAGGATTCGTTTGATTTTCATCAGCATGTAATTTGACTTTGAAAACACATACTCTGCTAATAGGCCTAGGCCCAATATACTATTTCTGGTGTACGGTAAGAATGGCCCCGGAAAAAATGGCCCCGGAAAAAATGGCCCCGGAAATAAAGGCCCCGGAAAAAATGGCCCCGGTAAAAATGGCCCCATATGACAGGTACGTAAAAATGGCCCCAATAATCAAATTCTGTATTAAAACTGATTTTCTTGATTCAATATATGCATTTTTTTATCTTAAATAATTTAGTTATTAAAAGGAATCTAACATCAAACAAATTGCCATTTACATTAATTAATATTTTTGCAAGAATTAACATTCAATGATAAAATATTCAAAGATTTCACAAAAGAGTGGGTTCTTTTCCAAACAAATACATCCTGCCTAATATTGTGTGTTTAGATTAGATCTTTTGCTTTAACTTTGGAAATAAAATTAATTAAAAAGACCATAGATTAAAAATAAGTAAGGCGTAACATATTTTTAATCTATGTTAAAGCATAACTATTTTTACATAATGAAATTTAGTAAATCAAATTATTAA
>NW_022706853.1:199381-199825 GCF_011630105.1 Anneissia japonica
TCAAATTATTATTTGTGGCTTTTATTTACTAAATCAATTAAGAACATAATCTCAAAACAAAATTTAATGACAAGAAAGATCGACGTTTCGGGTCCATCATGGAACCATTTTCAAGATCAATTGAATTGAAAAAACTAAAAACAAAAATACCAAGCAGTGACAGGAAGTAAGTAATTAATTTACATATCAATAGGGCCTACTTTGTGGAGCCACAGTGAAGCTAAGCATTAATTAGCCCTTCTTAGCAGATTAACTAGATAAACAGTTTGGCTTTGACTGAATCAGTTTGTTAAGTCATGGATGGTTAAGTGTAGGTTTCAGTTCTTTGATCCAAAGCATTTATTTAATTAAGCAATCAAACTTGGATTTGCACTTAGATAAAACTTTGAAATAATTAACAGTTTCAGTAGCACTAATATAATGATCTTTTAAATGTTGCCCTAT
>NW_022706853.1:199897-213866 GCF_011630105.1 Anneissia japonica
GGCTTCTTCTATGAATGGAATGACCTGTTCGAAGCACGAACTCCTGTAGACCAAACCCAGTACCGTTACGATTTTTAATCGTACGGGAAATCCACTCACAATATACATACTGTAATCATTTAGCCTCAGCATGAAGTCCAGTGTACGAGTGACGACCAGCGTGACCACTCACAATATTTGATATACCCAATGACTGGGTCGAAATTACCCAAGATTTAGCAAAAATTTCCCAAAATTACCCAAGCTTCCTGAAAATACATTAAAATTTGAAAAATCCGTGTTTTTCGTATGTATAGTTTCCATTTTAGTTCAATTTATAAACCATTTTTATTGTAATTGTTATTGATAGAAAAATACGCCCTCAGTCGGCAAGTGTTATCAGTGATCAAGTTTTATTATGTAATGAATTAATTAGGTAAGATCAATGGCAATGCAAATCGCAAATAAACAATTCTGAACCCATGTTTATAGCAATTAACAATGTTATGTGCACTTCGTTGAGTTTTGCTTACTTGAATGGACTGAAATATACTTTGTTACTTCTTGATTCTTCCTCTATGACAACAAATACTTAATTTTCTTAGTAAAAATAAAATACACAATGATTTGAACGGAATACCCAGGAACCCAAGACAAAGTCAAAATACCCAAGATCTTGGGTAAATACCCAAGCAGTGGTCACGCTGGTGACGACGATTCCCCGAAGCCTGATCCTGACCTACCGTAGGCTGCACACCTGGACGCAGGATATGCAAATACAAACACTGAGGTCAGGGGTGATTACCGTTTATCGGTCTCTCGAACAGACGGCGGCCGTCACTACACATGCATAAAACGTGTAATTTCATGAAATATGAGTATAGAACAGACTTCCTTATGAGTTAGGCCTAAGGAAATATAAATGATATGGGTCTGAACTTCGTAGGTTACAAAGTGTTCTGTGGTTATGTTGTGGTCATATTAGAATATAATATCATTAAAGACCATCCAACAAACAAAATGAAACATATAGGCCTATCAAACTTTTAGGTTAACATTTCCGCTTCAGAGCATGCATATAATGTAATTTTTAAATATATGATATTTTTATGACAGTCGAGAATGTACTGATTATATAACTAGATAATTACTGTTGTCCGACTGTGTGCATTGCAAATGTGACGACAAACTCGGAATACGGGCCTCGGTTGACACTCATATCAAAAGGCCTGTTAATTAACCTTACACAGGAGCCTGTCGTCACCTGCTACGATGCCTTCTCCTCCCTAACATCATCACATCATCAGTATCATCATCATCATCATCATCATCATCATCACCATCACCGCCATCATCTTCATCATCGCAATTATTAATTGTCCATGCTAAAATGGGGAAATCTATTAATTCAGTGTGTATTCATTCATCAATAGAAGTCTCGTAATGCACGAAGTGCATTTCTCAGCATCTAGACAAAACAAAACTTTGCTAAGCTAGGAGAACACCAGACTACTGCACACCACCCCCAACCCCACGTCTAAAATGATCTTCCAGCGACGGAACAATCAATTACATTTTCTTCCCATGACCCCGCCCACTCAGGGAACCCATTATGTGCGATAGTCAGGGTAAAGCTCGGTTTCCATAAAATCGCTCACCCTATCGGCGACAGTTGCCGGGAAGGTTGAACCTTGTTCAATGACTCAGGGTGCATTGCTAGCTGCCCTGCGCAATCGGAAAGGCATACGATTCGTCTGTGAACTGCAACTATCTGACTGTCGGCGATAGGGTGAGCGATTCTTGAAAACCGAGCTAAAACTCTGGATCAACGCCTGACAGGTCCATATTCTCAAAATTGTCTATTCCCTCAGCCCCAACCATGGTGGGGTGCAGTGAGGTGGACCCTCACGCACCCCCTACCGCCAAGTCCTGCATCTGCCCCAGAGGTGTCTAAGGGAGGAGAAGCATACGAGGGAGCATAACTGCCGTCGGGAGAATTCAATAATTTTGTTGAGAAACACTGCTTTGAAAAATCATGTTTACCGTCTGAGAGTGCCATTTCGGAGCGTCTGGAGGGGCCTATTCCTAACATTTGCTCCAAGGACCACTGATCCTTTTGTAAGCCAGGACCCAGTAGTATTTTGTTACATTTCTTTACAGATGGGGGGTTCGTCCGAATTCCCTGGATCCGCCACTGCCATACGCCACTGATGCTAGGGCCTGCTAGTAGGAAAAGTTAGTAAGCATACTACTATACATGATCAGATTGCGCTATTGCCAAAATACGAATGTATGTTATTTTTAAGGCCCATTTGCTTTGGCTGAAAACAGTGAGGCTCAAGGAATTGCTGGCTGATGCTGTAGATGGAAAATGTACTCTATGCTAAAAAAAATGACTTAAAGTCTAAAGAAGATAAAGGTAAAAAAGAGGACATAATTCATCTAAGAAATCCACGGATACATTTTCTTGCCATAAAAATCCTTCAACTCTCTATGTAAGTGGCATATATAGAGGTTTTGTCATGGCGACAAGGCACAAAGAAAGTGGGTGTGCTACCTGGGAATGAGCTGATTGTTAACTACAGTGTATACTAGTACAAATTTAATTTCTAAAGTAAGGGAAACCATCTTGCTTCAAAAGGTCTGAAAGGTGTCATGCTGTTGTTAAACTAGAGTTGCCTGATACTCATCAAGACACACTGGCTCTTTCGTGCAAAACTATTGGAAACAAGGACAACATCAGACATGAAAATAATCCAAATTAACACTGCCCAATAGAAGGCTTTTGAGGTTGGAAGGTGTACAAAAAATAGCATCAAAAAATGGATAAGGAAGCACATTGGTATTATCACACTGGCATTATAATACACACATGATGGAAGAATTATTATGTCATACCCACAACACTAAGTGCTACAGTACTCACCCGACACCCCGGACCTAACTTGATCTTTATTGTCATATAAACTATTGCTTGGCAGCAGAAATGAACTTCTATACCATCCCAACATTTTATCTCACTGGAAAGCCCTACAAAATCTGCAGTTTTTATTTTTAATTGCTATTATTATTAGCACATCGTTCTGATAGAAACACATTTCTTTATAAGAATTCTTATAACAATTTGGAATAATAGAATATTTAGGTTTCCATTGTTAGATTTCTAGATTAAATATTCATATCTGTAGTTATGAATATTTTTGAAAATTTACAGCCTATTAAAATGAAATGTAGAAAAAATGTAAAATGAGTCCGTTCTAAGTCTGTACAATGCATGATCAAGATATGCTGTTTTGCAGTGTACAGCATACATGAAAACAACGCTTACCAGTCAAAAATTTTGATAGTTTTTTTTTAAATTCCTAAATTGTCGGAGCTTCCTCCTGGGACAATGTTGGGTGGGTTTGTTTTTATCTAGCTTTACAATAGGATAGTTTACATTATTGAGACTTCCTATTATACTCCTTTAATTCAATCAACTTTTGACGAAAGTCAGACAAAAACCATCTTGGACAACATAACTACGCGGACAAAACCACCCATAATGGACTATACAATTGTCAATGTTGGGTGGGCAGTGGAATGGACAATGTTGGGTGGGGTTCTTTTTATCAAGCTTTACAATAGGATAGTTGATATTGTAAATTTTTATTATACGCCTCTAATTCATTTAATTTTGTTTGACAACATGCATGAGGATATTATAAACATTGCATATTTCAGCAGTCACTTTGCTTAAAGTTTGCAATTTTAATGAAAACTTATAGACTATAGAAATTCAATTGTAAAATTTGCAGTAAAGTTTAAATACACTAATAACGCTTTAAAAAAAATTATATTTCTCTAATAGTTTATATTCTAAAAGGACTTGTCCATACTTACTTTAAAAATTACTTTCAATTAAATAGTTCCCTTTAATAATAATTTGAATGAAAAAAGTCATGTTCATTAATGTATGTAGGCAAGATCTTAATATTTTATCCTCTTATCTGTTTTGATTGAATTATCACTTTAATTAATATTTCTTCTTGCTTTAATGACAGTCAATGACAGTAATTTATTAGCAAAACCAGATTATTTCCATAATAGTCATTTGTCATTTTGTCATTTGTCATTTATTCATTTATTTCCACACATCATCAAATAAAACATATACTGTGCATAGTTCATTGATACAAGTATTGTGTGGGGGGGGGGGGAGAGTCGTATAAACCAAATAAGGTTTTAAGATCGACCCACCCCTTACAGAACAAAGGAAAAAATACAAAGACAGTTAAACAATTATACACGATTCTTTTAAAATAAGGAAGCAAAAAAAAAACAAAAAAACAAAAAAAAAAAAACATTAGTTGCTACACATTTCAAATTATTCACTTAACGTTCTTTTTTATTTTTATAATTATTAAGACGCAGCATAATTTGATATTAGATGTTTTTTGTAGTTTGATTAAAAATTTAAAACAGATGGTGCAGTTTTAAGATTTTGATCAAGAGAATTCCACACTTTAGTCCATTAAAATTAACAAAATTACGGCTAAAATTTGTCTGGCATTTGAACAAAATGTAATCATTAGAATTGTGTAATTCACCATGTTTCTTAAAGTATTTTGTAAATGATTCTGGGAGGTAGTTATTAGCGTATCTATGCATAAATATCGCAGTTTGAAGCCTATTAATGTCAAAAATATTTAAAGTTTTACATGTAAAAAAAAAGTTGTTTAGTATGTGATAAAGAATTAGGCTTGGAGCAAATGGAAAGTGTTTTGTTCTGTAATTTAAAGAGTTGATCTAGTTTTGTTGTTGCTGTGAAAACCCATGGAAATAATTGTTGGTGTTTGTTTGTTACCGTACCCCATACCAAATTACAGTACGATAAATTAGGAAGAACCATTGTGTTGTATAAAGAAAATAAAATGTTAGATGGTAAGCTATGCTGGAGTACGCCTAAAATAGTGAATACAATCCAATCAAAACAATGTTATTGAACAGGTTTTTTAAGTATTACATTAAATATTAATTATAATTACATCCTCCAGATAGTCCATTACTCAGAACAGGGGTCACAGTGTGGCTATAAATAAGTTTTCAAGGAAATAATGATAGACCAAATCTATAATGCAGCTTTGTGATGTCATTATATTTAATAGTTTATCAAGATTATCGTTCAGTTGCTTTGAAGTTCACAATGAAGAAACAAGTGTAAAAAATAAATTGTAGGACGATGAATTTTATCTGGCAATCAATATCTATAGTGTTAATATTTTCATCGATAAGAGGTTAGTATATTTCTTTTTATTTCTCATTGAGCGATGCATAATTGGTTTGTATTGTGTTCTGTATTTCATGAATTTCGTGAGAGAACTATGAAGCTGACAAAATGACAGAATCAGTGACGTAACAGGTTCCGCGGGGCCCTCCGAGAGGACAGTCGTGTCCCACTGCTGAGTGACCCAGGCCTATAAGTTGGCCGACTACTCATGGTGGGAGCAACTTTTCGTCCGTAATGTAATTTCATAAATCAAGAAGATCCCTGTAAATTGTTGAAATGCACTGCATAAATTACCCAGGTCTTAATGAAAGAGCGCAGTATAACAGCCAGAGGGGGCTTAACAAACTTGGCAGTTAAACTCCTGCTACCCCTATCCACGCTGCAGGATTTAAAATCAGTTGGGTCGGAGTGCATATCTACTCCAACTCCCACATATGTTGGCACCTCTGGATGTCCGGATATAGCTGGTGGAAAGGAAACATATAGAGCCGCTACGAGTCCCTCAAGGGGCAGCCACAAATTAGCATAGAGCTAGTCTATACCCACCTCGGACAAAACCATGGGGATGTCGATGTGAGCGAAATTTAAAAATAATGGGCCGAACCCCAAAATAAGAGCTGGTAAACCTGTGGAGCCAATTGACGGGCTCTTCCCCTTGGCACAGTTGATTCTAGCGATCCCAGATCCCCAGTTGGTTTATTTTTGCAACACCGCCCAATCCCATGGCAATCTTGGCTTCGGCTCTGGGCTGTAAAACCAGAGTGGCCACTCTGTCAAATGAAATTATGTTACGGCTCAACGGTAGATATATGTACGACTGCCGTGGATTAACTAACATTTTTGGTGGTGTACGGTAAGAATGGCCCCGGAAAAAATGTCCCCCGAAAAAATGGCCCCTGAAAAAATGGCCCCGGTAAAAATGACCCCAAATGACAAGTAGGTAAAAATGGCCCCAATAATAAAATTTTGTATTAAAAGCTGATTTTTTAAAAATCATTATATGCATTTTTTTAAACTGAAATAATTTAGTTTTTAAAAAAACTGAAATAATTTTAGTTTTTAAAAGGAAAAAAAAAAGCCATGAATAACACTTTTCTTTTTTTCCCATTTAAATGTTAAAAAATAACAACAGCATAATAATAATAATAATAATAATAATAATAATAATAATAATAATAATAATAATAATAATAATAATAATAATAATTTGGATTTGTAAATCCATAATCAATAAATCAACATAAATCATGCATTTATTAATACAAAAATAATTTATTTGTGGTCAATTTCAAGGAAGCGGAATCACAATTTTCCAGAAATTCAATCCGGGTATTGGTAAACCCCACAAACAATGAGTTTGAACATCATGAACATCAAATTATTATTTTATTTTATTTTTTTTTTATAGAAAAAGAGAGTTCTAAAATCGTAATTAAAGGGTTTGGATGGGGTTCGCAGTGTGTTTGCAGGATTGTGGTGTATTTGCAAGTATTTTTTTCACAAAAAAAATCAACATTTTAACCAAAAAATAGATTCATCAAATTATTATTTTATTTTTTTTTTAGAAAAAGAGAGTTCTACAATCGTAATTAAAGGGTTTGGATGGGGTTCGCAGTGTGTTTGCAGGATTGTGGTGTATTTGCAAGTATTTTTTCACAAAAAAATCAACATTTTAACCAAAAAATAGGTTCTTATAAATATTTAATTTTCTTATTGATATACCAATTGGTAAGTCACTTAAGTGAGGCAATCACAATTGAATTGTTTGGTTTTCTACAGTGTGTTTTAGGGGGTTTTGGGGATTTAGCAATACCATTTGATCCTACCATAATTACTTTACCCTCACAATTACACGCCATTTTAATTCTTAGCATAATTGCCATATATACATAACTATGTATAAAATATAGTATCTCAGTTTACATTATTTATTATAGTTTTAGGCACAATTTACTTGGCGGGGAGTAGAAACCAAGTATGCAATTAAATAAGTTGCTTAAATAAATGTATTCCTAATTCAGTTTACTTTAAAAACAATATTTGATTAACAAATACTTCTTTGAGGTAATTCTAAGCAAAACATTTGTTGAAGTAAGGTAAGCCTCCATTTTCCCATACATGAACTTGTCATTCAAACACACAATTGATCCACATGCTTTAACTACTGTTTATTTGCACTCTTTATAACATGTAAAGTTATTTCATTTGATACTTAACAAAAGTGAATTTTGTGGTTATCTATGAGTTGCATATTTTGGTAGTTGAAGTACTGTATGTATGTCATTCCTCTACATGGTGGAATAACGTTTTTAAAACTTATTTCAACTATCAAAAAATATTCAATGGTCGTTGTTTTCTGATAATCTCTCAGTACATTATTTGCATCTGTTGTGTAACTGTATTTGTTATTGATTCAATTCTTGCTTATTACAGTATTTAAATATTTGAAGATATAAAAAAAATATCATTTCTATTACTGAACTTTTTCATTGGGGCCATTTTTACCTACTTGTCATTTAGGGCCATTTTTACACGGGCCATTTTTACCGGGGCCATTTTTTCCGGGGCCAATTTTCCTGGGCCATTTTCCGTTTCCATTCTTACCTACATTCATTTTTGGTACTTAGATACACGACAGTCGAGTGGTATGCAGTTACTTATGTATTATGTAAAAAGTATTTTTATTTAGCTAAAATTGGATTTAACACGTCCGTTGCCACCCCCTCCCCCACCTAATTTCCGTTCTTAGTGAGATGAGAAAATTGTAAAAATATGCAACTTTAGATGTTCGGAAATGGCAATCTTAGACTTTTTTGCAATTTATTTTGCTAAATGTAATGAAACTTACATCAATTCTATACAATATATGCTGTACATTATGCTCCGTTTTATGAAATCATGCGTAAGGCATTAATGATACGGGGGTCCAAATTATGCCAACTAGCATACGAATGGTTCGCTGTCCCCAGCCCTGTCTCACTTTGGACTCATTAATCCCACATGACTCATGCCGTGCCGTCATCTTCATTTTGTATTGTTTTTGTTGGCAGGGGTTCCGTTAAGCACATCAATCGATGAAAGTTTTCTAACTTTTGCTTTTCTTTGGCACCCATGTTTAACTTTTTCTGTTATTTGTCGAAAGATTGAAAATAAAAATAAATAAATAAATAATTTTCCTAACCAGCTGTGAGGGGTTATAGGTATTAAGTTCACTTACACTAACTTTAAGTCCTGCATCTGCCCAGGTGTACGGTAAGAATGGCCCCGGAAAAAGAGGCCCTGGAAAAAATGGCCCCGGTAAAAATTGCCCCATATGACAGGTAGGTAAAAATGGCCCCAATAATCAAATTCTGTATTAAAACTGATTTTCTTGATTCAATATATGCATTTTTTTTTATCTTATTTAGTTTTTAAAAGGAATCTAACATCAAACAAATTGCCATTTACATTTTACTTTTTGCAAGAATTAATATTCAATGATAAAATATTCAAAGATAAATAAAAAGCTATGAATTACACTTTTTATTTTTTTTTTCATTTAAATGTTAAAAAATGGCAACAACATAATTAATAAATCAACATAAATCATGCATTTATTAATACTAAAATAATTTACTTGTGGCCGATTTCACGGAAGCGAAATCACAATTTTCCAAAAATTCAATCTGTGTATTGGTAAACCCCACAAACAGTGGGTTAGTATGAACATCAAATTATTATTTTTTTTTGTTTTAAGAAAAAGAGAGTTCTACAATCATAATTATATGGTTTAGATGGGGTTTGCAGTGTGTTTAGAGGTTTGTGGTATATTTGCAAGTATTTTTTCATAAAAAATCTAAATTTTAACCAAAAAATAGTTATGAATGTATTTAATTTTCTTATTGATATACCAAGTCAGTCAATCACAATTGAATTATTTGATTTTCTACAGTGTTTTGGAAGGTTTATGGGATTTAGCAATACCACTTAATCCTACAATAATCACCCTACCCTCACAATCACACGCCATTTTAATTCTTAGCATAATTGCCATACATAACTATATATAATCCTAAGCCAGTAGTAGGCCCTTGGATTTAGTTAATGATGAGTAAAAACCAAGTATGCAACTAAATTAGTTGCTTAAATAAATGTATTCCTAATGATTCAGTTTACTAAAAGCAATACTTCTTTGAATAAACTCTAAGCAGACAATGTTTGCGAGAAAGTAAAACTCTCTTTTCCCATACATGAACTTGTGATTCAAACACACAATTGATCCACATGCTTTAACTACTGTTTATTTGCATTGTTTATAACATGTAAAGTTAATTCATTTGATATTTAACAAAAGTGAAGTTTGTGGTTATCTATGAGTTGCATATTTTGGTAGTTGAAGTACTGTATATTGTATGTCATTCCTCTACTTGTTAGTGAAATAACGTTTTTAAAACTTTAATTTCTACTATCAAAAAATGTTATTCAATGGCCATTGTTTTTCGATTATCTCTCAAAACATTATTTGCATCTGCTGTAATCGTTAAAAAACAAATGCTTTTAAAGAAATTTAAAAAAAATCACATATTGATCTCAGTTCAAAGGAAAAAATAAAACTTATTTCTAAATTTACAATTTTCACATATAAACCTCTTAATTTCACAAAAGAGTGGGTTCTTTTCCAAACAAATACATCCTGCCTAGTATTGTGTGTTTAGATTAGATCTTTTGCTTTAACTTTGGAAATTGAGATCATTTTAGATTTCTGTATAAACTAAATTTTGTTTTCATATTACTGTAAACCTAATGGGTTTTGATAAATTTACTCTGCACTACGGAATTTCCAATAAAAAAAAGAAAATTAATTAAAAAGACCATAGATTAAAAATAAATAAGTCGTAACATATTTTTAATCTATGTTAATGCATAACTATTTTTAAATAATGAAATTTAGTAAATCAAATTATTATTTGTGGCTTTTATTTATTAAATCAATTAAGAACATAATCTCAAAACAAAATTTAATGACAAGAAAGATCAACGTTTCGGGTCCATCATGGAACCATTCTCAAGGTCAAGTAAATTGAAAAAACTAAAAACAAAAATACCAAGCAGTGACAGGAAGTAATTAATTAATTTACATATCAATAGGGCCTACTGTGTGGAGCCACAGTGGAGCTAAGCAATAATTAGCCCTTCTTAGCAGATTAACTAGATAAACAGTTTGGCTTTGACTGAATCAGTTTGTTTAGCCTGGTTCACGTCGAACTTTATCTAGATATACCCGTCTTGAGACATGATACGATAATCCCCTAATTGCGTTCGATGCCAAGTTAGAGCCAGATAAACAGCCAACCAGTTTCGGCCGTCGACATCACACAGTGGAAAGGCTTGTTTAATAAAACATCTACTGTATTTTATGAACCTCTAGTACCAAGTGGTATTCGTTCAAAAAAAACTGTAAACTACTGTAGAGAAGGTGTGAGTTTCCACTACCTAACTTAGCCGACCAGTACGAACCAACGACAGTGCAGCAGCGTGTTCTATCGCAATCTAAGTAGTAGATTCTCTAGGCCCTAGCTAAATTGACCTTCGATAAAAAACGAATTATTTTAATCGCTAGCTAGCATTCTTCCATTTAACAAAATATTGTTTTAATTTTCATTAAAACGTCTGTATACTTTATAGACCTTTCTGTCCTGTTTTGTAGTTTTTAGATTGCTCAATTGTGTTGTTTACATGCACTTCGCGAATATCTAGCTTCACGGTGTCAAATACGGTAAGTTGCTGACTTCCACACACTTATTTATTTCATCATCGTAAACATGTGCGCTCATTTTAATGACTGGCGTTGGTGGTAGTTCGTTGAAACTGAATTAATAGCGACTATTATTAAGCAGAAATGGAAAAGATTGAATTGTCAATAAATAAATACAACAAATCTGATTTTATTATTAAGAAAAATATACATTATCACTTTGAAAAACGTACGCAATCGGACTTTTTAAAACGTTATTACTTGGTCGATAATGCAAAGGGCAAAGGTCATTGGTAATATCGACTATTTGTAAAACGGACGTTTGCTGGGTTTTTACCCATAATATTACAAATAATTTCTGAAAACCAGACTAATGAGACTATTTCGATGCTGTTGTTATTGTTGGAGTACGTTGTTGCCAGCCAGAAGATGATAATGGTGGTACAATACAACAACGCTGGCTTAGATGCTTACGTTACGTAATCGTGTCCTTGTAATCCGTGCCGACTTTACCGTTAAGCAAGTTAATTTACCGTTATTCTAGTAAAGTTAAGTCACTTAACTTAAGTGACTTAATTCCTTTATCTAGCTATAATTGAGTGGTTCACGTCGAACTTTTAACTAGTTAAGTGGATCTATATCTAGATAAAAGTTCGACGTGAACCAGGTTTTTGTTTGTTAAGTGTTCAGTTCTAATATAATGATCTTTTAAATGTTGTCCTATATTTACCTTAACTGTGCATAGATCATTTCTTATTTAAAATAGAATTATTTAATCAATCAGTAACTTGTGTTTTTTTTTAATGAATTAATTATTTTCTTTAAAAAGATGCTACCCAAGGCGAGACATTTTTTATACCTTGTTTGACGAACTCGCTGACTATTGTACATTTTACTGTACTGTATATATGTATTCCTACTAAAAAGTTTCTAATACTAATTTAACAGCATCTTTTTTAACGCATGCAATGTTACTATTTTTTAAAAGTTGCTTTGTAAGTTACAGTATTGTAACAAATTATTGCCATTATTATTATTATTATTATTATTATTATTATTATTATTATTATTATTATTATTATTATTGTCATTTCATAAAACAAATTAAATAACAAATAAACAAATTAAGGTTCCCGTAAAATAAGGTGTAACTGTAGTTTCTGATTACATAACTAAATATACAAACCAAAACTTTAATATAATGAAGGAACTCTGTATTTATTCCATGAAATAGATGATTATTCCCAAATAAACAAGAGATAAATAACACCTGGACTTTTAGACATGTTCTTTATATGGAGTTTCAAAACAAAAGGCACAATCACAGTGTATTAGATTACAAAATTACATACATCCCAAACCACATCAGGACCCCCCCCCCCCCAATTTGACAGGTCGTCGGAATAAAAAAATAAAAATGTGACATGCCTGTCACAGTCTTGAGAGTGTCATTTCTGGCCATCCAGAGGTTCCAATTCTTAAAAAAAAAATAGATATTTAATACTTGGACTTTTTTTCAATATAAACATTTCGTGTTTTTTTCCGTTTTAAAATGTTTGTGCTCGTTAGCAATTTAGATTTATTGTTGATGTTATCCATGACAGTAATACGTACCGCGAAATGCTAGGCCTCTGAATGTCCCCATAGTTGGTAGTCGCCACCTTATTGGAAATTTTTATTCCAAATTTCACGAAAATGGTTTATAACATTCCCTGCAATTTCGTCGTTCAAAACTTGGGCCGAATCAATGTTTTAGAGCCTCCCATCAGAGCCATTAATAATAATAATAATATTAATAATTGACCGCAAATATAGTTATAATATCTAATAATATTAATAATTAAAAAAAATACTTAGACCTACTCCCAGAGCTACTCATAGGAGCTAAAAACTAATTTATTTTAGTTCTCAAATATGCATATTCTTTATGTTGATTTACAAATTAAATTTTTGCTACAAGGTATTTTAAAACATTTGTTTATTTATTTATTCCTTTTAAAAATTAAATTAGTTAGGATAAAAAAATGCATATAATGACTCAAAAAAAAATCAGTTTTAATTCAGAATTTGATTATTGGGGCCATTTTTACCTACCTGTCATAAGGGGCCATTTTTATCGGGGCCATTTTTTCCGGGGCCATTATAAACTAATTTATTTTAGTTATCAATTATGCATATTCTTTATTGATTTATTAATTAAATTTTTGCTACAGGGTATTTTACAGCATTTATTTATTTATTTATTATTAATTTTTTTTTCTTTAATTTTATAATTGAGGGCCATTTTATATTTCTTCAACTGAGTTTAAATGTTGTGTCTGCCCCTTAGGGAAGGGGATGCAAGAGAGCTCATACTGACTAGCGTATCGCATACAGTATGCAGTCATATGGAACGGACCCCCTTAAATAATCAGGCAATATATTAGACACTTGCAGGGGCAAAATTAAAAAGATAAAAATTTAAAATATTAAAGATTCTTATTATTCAAAATTAAAATTATTAAGTTATTATAAATTTTTATTGGATGGTATGATGCAGATGCTATGATTTGACTTAGCTACGGTATAGTAAATTATAGCTCCTAATATATGCTTGTTTTGACGTTATTACAATATCTATTTGGATTCTCAATATATACCAGGTACTGTTTTAAATTCAAAGATCAACTAGGTCTATGAAAATTTTAATCGAGAAACAGCAGTAGTCGTGAAGAACCCTGTGTTTAACCGAATATGTCTAAAGGCCAACTCAGACAGCGTCGTACGACGCAGCCCGACGCGATTTGTTGTCGCGTCGGGTCTGTGTGAGTTAAACGCAGACGCGATGGTGTGCGTCTGGGCAAGGTAATTCAACAAAAGGACGCACATCTCGGGACATCAAAGGTTATAACTCTGGCATCGACATTCCAGGCGCACGTGCGTCCCTACACGCTGAACGTCACAAAAACCATAGCAACCAGACCATAAACCGTCAGCGTACGTGACGA
>NW_022706853.1:213946-221124 GCF_011630105.1 Anneissia japonica
AGGCCAACTCAGACAGCGTCGTACGACGCAGCCCGACGCAATTTGTTGTCGCGTCGGGTCTGTGTGAGGCCAACTCAGACAGCGTCGGCCGACGCAGCCCGACCCGATTTATCGTCGGGGACAGTCTTAAGCCGTCATGAGAAATATTAAACATGTTTAATATTCTACTACGCGACTGCCCCCGACGCACACCATCGCGTCTGCGTTTAACTCACACAGATCCCACGCGACAACAAATCGCGTCGGGCTGCGTCGTACGACGCTGTCTGAGTTGGCCTTTGTTATGTTACGGTAGACACTAGCAATACACTTGGAGTCAGAGATATATTAAAATAGGTGTTTATTCGATTGTGTCTTGGAGTCAACTGACTGATGATAGTGAACGTGATTGGTCACTGGGTATGGTCTGATAATTCTATTTATAACTGGGTCAGTATAGGGGTTACTTTCAAGGTAGGCCTACTTTAAAGTAGGTTATAATGTAACATCTTCCCCTTTTAGATTAAGTGAAAGAGATTTTTTCCGTGACCATCGTTTCGCTACATTATTTAAACTTCTACAGTTTTGGTTATATGTGTAGCCATTATATATCGTATATACTAATAGTTCAGCTTCAATTCTTTTTATAAGAGATCATATTGGCATCATGCCGCATGCATGCAATTTATATACATTTGGATAGGAGTGTAAGAGCAATTGTTCATAGTTCATTTTATACTGCTCATAAAGTCAGTTATTTAGTGACATAGTCCTGTAGTTTGATGGGTGGTTTGCACATCCGTTTTGGTCGGTCGTGGATAGTTAATGGTGGCATATCCTTAGCACTATTGTTATTAACGCTTTGTGCTGCAGTTTCTGGTGTTGTGTCTGGACTGATTGCGCTTCCTTGGTTAGTTGGGTTTTGTTGTGGTTTTGGATAGGTTTTTTCCGGTTTGATGTTTACCCGGTCTCTGGTGTATTGTATGCCAGAGGGTGTTTCAACAGTGTAGTTCCTGTCAGATGTTTTCGATACTACCGTAGCCGGTTGCCATATTAACTTAGGTTTCATCTGAAACCTGCATGGTTGTCCAATGTTGATCTTAGGTGGTTGTTTTTCAATATGGCTTTCTCCATATGCCGATGTTCGATTTTTTCACCGTACTGTGTGGTAGCTAGTGTTCCAAAGTTGTTTTTTGCTGGCAAATTTGTTTTTATGTTTCTGTGTCCGAACATCAAAGTGAAGGGTGAGGGGATGTCGTTTGCAATTGGTGTGTCTCTTAGTGTGCACAGTATTTCGTTGATGTCTGTAAGTCTGCTTTTCTTTAGAAGCTGTTTGACTGTGGCGATGTTCCTTTCAGCTCTCCCATTTCCTGCTTGGTGGTATGGTGCACTGGTAGTGTTTAGTATCTCATATTGTTTTCAAATTCTTCGCTGACTAGCTGTGGTCCATTGTCAGATATTATGTTTTCCGGGTATCCAAACTGTGAGAATATTTTATCCAGTCTGGTATATATGGTTTTGCTGTTAGTGTTCATAAGCTTTTCAACCCAGACACAAGCTGTATTGTAGTCGACACAGATTAGGAAGTCTTGGCTCTGTATTTCAAATAGGTCGATTCCAACTCTCTGCATAGGCATGTTAGAATGTAATGGAAGTACAGGTAGCTTCTTCAAATCAAATCAAATAAATCAAATAAATCTTTATTGCAATCATAAAACAGTAGTAGTGATTGGAATATACAAAATATAAAACAGTACTAGAAAAAGAGGCAAAATTAATAAATATCAATAGAGAAAATAAAAGCATTGAGATAATTTAATTAATATATAATTATTATTATTATTATTATTATTATTATTATTATTAAATCTAATTATTAATTTAGTTTATGAATTATTCTTAAGAATTACTCTCAAATTATATTTTTAGTAACATCAAATATTGCACAAAGGAATACAGATAAAAATTGATTGAGAAAGACAAAAAAAGGGGTTACACTAAACATCAAAAATTCCTTTGTAAACATAAATAAGCTTAATTAAAAATACTATTAAAAAACATCAATATGACTTCAAAATTTGCTAAATTAAAAATACCATTAAAAACTTCAATAACGACATCAAAATTTGCTTAATTAAAAAACCATTAAAAACATCAATAATGACATCAAAATTCCTAAATAATTACAGTCTGGTTGTTCTGATATGTCTGACACAAATCACATTCTGTGATCATTTGCTCTATATCAGCATTTAGACCAGGCCAGTATATGCTTTGTCTCGCAGGAAGGCGTGTTTTCTCTATACCCTGGTGTTGCTTATGCAGTATGCTGAGTAGCTTCTTTCTCATGAGTGTTGGAATGACGATTTTGTGTCCCTTGATAACGATTCCATCATACACAGCAAGTTCTGATCGGTGTTCCCAGTATGCGTGTGTGAACTCGTTGCATTGGTTTCTTTAGCTAGGCCATCCTTCGATAATGTATGGGATCAGTGCCTGCAAAACTGTGTCTGTTTTTGTACTTTCTCTAATGTTGTCAATGACAAAAGGGGCCATGTTTGACACTTCATGAACCTGCACGTTCATGTCTGGGTAAGTGAACGGCTCGCCTTTTGTTTCTAAGCAGCGTGACAGGCAGTCTGCTATGGGAACTTGCTTTCCTGGAACATATTTGATTTCGCAGTCATACCCTTGCAGCTGAAGCATTAGTCTCTGGAGCCGTGTTGGCATCTTTGATAAGTCCTTTTTCTGGATGCTTTCTAAGTGCTGGTGGTCAGTATGTATCTTGAAATGTTTTCCAAACACATATGTTCTAAAGTACTTGATTGACCAGATGACTGCTAGGAGTTCCCTTTCTATGTTGCTATAGTTTGATTCTGCGCTTGTCAGTGATTTTGATGCATAATGTACTGGTTTTCCATCTTGTAGAAGCACAGCTCCTAGCCCTTTTTGTGAAGCGTCGCATTCGATAGTGATAGCTTCCTTGCTGTTGAAGTAAGCTAGTGTTGGCGCATGTGCGATTTTTTTCTTTTATTTTGTTTAGTGCAGCCTCATGCGCGCTTGTCCAAGAGAAGATTGTATCCTTCTGCAAAAGCTTCCTTATTGGTTCAGTGAGTGGAGCGAGCTTGACGAACTTCGATAGATAGTTAATTAGTCCCAAAAGTGACTGTACTTCTTGCTTGTCTGTGGGGGCCTGCAGTTTGGCTGTCGCTTTAACTTTTGATGGGTCAGGCCGTGTGCCTTCTTTAGACAGCATGTGTCCAAAGAATTTGACGCTTTCTTGCAGGTAACGGCACTTTTCACCGTTTAGCTTGATGCCACTTCTTCTGCAAGTATCAAGTATCCTTTGGACAGCTATGTCATGTTCTGTTTTAGTCTCTGTTGCAACCAATAGATCATCTGCGATGCAGTGTACGTTAGGAATTTCCCGGAAGATTGTATCCATTTCTTTCTTGAATAGATCTTGAGAGCTTGATACTACGAAAGCTAGTCGTCTAAAGCAGAATCTTCCGTACACCGTGTTAAAGGTCGTCAACAGTTGACTATCCTCATGTAGCGGGATGTTGAGCATGTATTCCATGTGTTTGATCCAATGACCAGGGTAGTAATGTGAAGCGCTTAGAGGCTTTGTGGATGCTAACAACAAAGCTTAAAGGCTTTGTGCATGAAGCGCTATATAAGAACTGTCTCTTATACACATCTGTGTATTGTATGCCAGAGGGATGGTATTCAAATTCAAGTCTGATAGTGCTTTTCCAGTCATGATCAGTTGCATACCCACACTGGAGAGTGGTTATTTATTCTGGTTGTATTTTTACTAAATAATCCTTTCACATTGGTTTAAAAATATTTAAATAATAAAACTATGATGATTTCTTTCTTAAGGTTATTGCAAAGGAAAATGTATGTCAGCCCTAAAACAATGGTTTTACTATACCGTGTGTACAGTACGGTGTAGTGGAACCATTGTTAATGTAGGGTTCCCCCACCGGACAGGTCAAGCCCCCCCCCCCTATCAAACAGAGCTCGTCGGGCAGTTGGACTAAAACAAAAATAAGAATAGCCATACCCAACCAACACATGTCTGTCATGTCTGAGTGTCATTTCTGGCCATCCAGAGGTTTCTGTAAATAAAATCTCATTTGGAAGGAGAACACCTTCACAAAATCTTCCACAAGCTCCAGCCTACGTGCTCTAGTCCCCCTGTCGGACAGCTCGGCCCCCATAAAATCCTACAGCCGCCACAGCTACTACACCTTTTTATCATTGGCACAAACAAGCAGAACAAAAAAAAAAAAAAACCTGATGCCAGGATTAATAATAAAATAATAATAATAATAATAATAATAATAATAATAATAATAATAATAATAATAGTAATAATAATAATTATAATAATTTTGGCTTAAATATCGCATTATGCTAAAGCCTCGATGCGCTTAACAATAAAAATGAAACTGCCGGATTAACACTTAAGGTCTCCCTGGTTTCGTTTTTTGGTCACCATGGTCATCGCAAATACACTACTGCAATATTTCACGAATGCCCACATAAGAATCTTGGGCCTCACAGAGGTCTGGTTTTCAATAAAGTTGAGATTAGAATATCTGTCGTCATCAAAATGGACCTTTCCGGGGAGTCAATCAGACTTAACAAAAGACAAATCAGATCAGGACACGAGTTGTCCCACAAACGCACATGTTCGCGTATGTTTTAACACTCGTTAATTGTGACGTTAGAAGCAATATCCAAGGGGTGGTGTTTAGCGAAAAGGTCCATTATACTAGTGGCTGGCTGGTAGTGACTATTGTAGTCTGTTGTAAGCCTATACTTGTTATATAAATTATGTGTTTATGCTTGTTTGGGCCAGAGGCCTATAATAAATACATGATTTATGTTGATTTATGGATTCAATTTCTTAGTGTTTTGCAATTGGAAGATTAAAAAAAAAAATCAGTTTTACTACTAAATAAATGCTTCTTAAACTTATTCCCAGAAAAAAAAAAAACTTAAGTTTGTTTTGAAAAATACATGATTTATGTATACCATAATATAATGTACGACACAAGACTGTGTCTTCCAACTTTTGATAAATTTAATATGTGTACACATAGGCCTACTATGTATAATGTGTTAATAATAAATACATTTATAAAGTGCCTTTTTCTGGATAGGTTACAAAGCGCTGAAAAGATCACAAATCACAGAAATAAAATAATGTAAATATTTTGAAAACAAGTAGGTCTTGAATAATTTTTTAAATGATGCAATTAATGAAGATGGAATGTTGTGTTGTTGAAACATATTTTACTGTATTTTTATACCATTTTAATTTTACGTTTTTTTGTAAATGATCAGTTGCATACATTCACTGGAGTGTGCTTATTTTATTTTTTGTTGTATATTTTTACTGAATAACCATTTCACATGGGTTTAAAAATATTTGTTTAAATAACAAAACTACGACGGTTTGTTTTTTAAGGTGATTGCAAGGAAAAATGTATGTCAGACCTAAAACTGGAAGCAGTACACAGTACTGTATTTGGCTTGAATGTAAAAGAACTAAGAAATAAGGAGGTAAGAATACAGAGAATCAGTAGCTGGTTTTAAAATTTTTGGATTATTGTATTAATGTTATTGTCATCATCATTATCATTGTCATCATCATCATCATTGTCGTCATCATCATTATTGTCATCATTATCATCATCAAAATTATCATCAACATCATCCTCGTCAAAGAGGGCCATCTTCTTCTTCTGTACGGCAACCAGACAGCCGTAATATTTGGTTTTCAGATCGATAATTGATAATGCGCACATTGACTACAGCTTAGTGTAATATTTGAAAGAAGAGATATTCAAAATTAATTTTCTTTCCTATATCATCAGCTCTGTCTACCAAGTGTAAGTGTAAGTAAATACAAATCAAATTTCCATGATCTTGACCTTATATTTTGAACTTTTCTTTCCAAAAATAACAAACACTTTCTTTGATTATTATGCATCATTCCACTAAATTTTATGATGATCTATTTCTTAGTCTTTTGTGTAATGTTGCTAGCAGAGAGACAGACAGATCGAGGCGAATACAACCTCTTTGTGCAGAGGTAATAAGAATCAACAATGCACGCTGTTACCCTATATCAACCCACCTCTACATGATCAATGTTAAATATTCATTATGTGCACGTTTCTCAACTCACAGCAGTGTATTCAGAATGCTATAGATACGTCATGGATTCTTCAAATAAATGACACTGAAGCTGGAATTTCTCTAAATTATTCCGTAAAATGTCAGCAAGGCTGCCAGCATTGCAATGATGAATCTCTTCGACCATGTAAGTCTAATACCAAAATATACTATATAAAAAGACCTGGAAAAGTAATTACAAGTCCTACTGTTAATAGTATTGCTTATATTATTCAGTTCACCTTCCAATTCGAGACCCCTCTAATACTGAAAATTCCTAATTCCAGACCACTTTTTCAAAATATCAGACAATCAACAATCTAACCCTCTAATTATCTGAGATCGAACCATGAAACCACACACATTTTCAGGGTTTCCAAGAGTGGTCTCGAATTAAAGGGCAATCTGCATTGGCATTTAAAAGAGCTATATTCCAGAAGGCAGATACAGTACCCAGAAACTTGAAATACTAAAGGTGGTCATGTACAATGTACCTCAATGGCAAAATCACGATACATGTACATAAATATATTTTTTTTGTAGATCCTCCACAAGAGATTACTTACAGATCAACGACTGGATCAGACTTGTGTGTCAGATGGAAAGGAAATGTATCAACAAATTATACAATGTATTATAGACAAGGAAGGTAAGTTGAAATAAAGATGATGATGCTACTTCTGCTGCTGATCATAATGATGATAATGACGATGCTGATGCTGCGACGATGATATTTCTATGCACCTGAAAAGAGAGTTTTTTTGTTGAAGCGCTATGCTAATATGATCATGACATCAAGTGTAGGCCTAAAGTATATTCGAGCATTTTTGTTGGCTTTTTCCCCCGCACTAGCTTAAAAGTCTATTTTTACTGCTGATTTTATTTCTGCTTCTATTCTGTTTCATAATTTTTTACACAGGGTTTTTCTGTCCGGCACTTTAATCACTTTCCGTGCTTGGATCTTCTTCAAATATTGTCCAAGTAAAGACCTTATCAAAGATGTGCAT
>NW_022706854.1:0-583 GCF_011630105.1 Anneissia japonica
CCCGGCGTGGAAACCGATTACAGGAATTCGGAACCGGAGGAAAGACACTGGATAATAGATAGCGCAAAGAACCACGCGAACCAGCTGCTTACCAACAGCTACGATCAGCCGCTGGGGAACTCGATCGGAGGTTCGCCGATGGCCGTGGCCGTGTCCGTCCTGCAGACGCAGGGCTTGCAAGATATCGCCAGTGAGACTCACCCGTCTGAGATTGCCGTCGGACGTCATCGCCCCCGCGACCAGACGTATGCCGGACACGTCCGACGGCGTGGGATCCACGGCGATCAGCAGACCGGATGCGAATCCGGATCTCCTGCCGGACCTCCGTTCTTCGTCGAACAGCCGGGAGAGCAACCTTCCGGAGAAAAGACGTTCGGCGAGCGAAGAAGGCGAGCAGACGGGAATGCCCATGCATTCCAGCTCGTAGCTTCCGCTCGCTATGAGATTCATCATCTGCTGCACCACGTTCCCCTCGCTACCGTCTATGTGTTCCGGCACCATGTGCTTCCGGTGGGGAAACACCTTGCGGACGCCTCTCTCGAAGCAGGCGTCGCACAGGTACGATTGCGTGATGTACTTTACG
>NW_022706855.1:0-1723 GCF_011630105.1 Anneissia japonica
AAATATATTTAAATCTGCATTAAATCAACACTGGTCTGCACCTCATGTAAATTTACTTTTTCACATTTATAAAGACAATACTACACATATTTCTCTTTCCTTTCTTCTTGCTTATCCCCCAACGGTACTGAAGAGTAGATTTGTTTTCACTGGATAGGTCATTATACAGGCCCGTAGGAAGCAATTTGGAAGTGGGGGGCCAAATAAGCAGTCGGTAGCCACGGATATTTGACGAATTTTAGTGATTTTTTTAAAATTAAAAGTTATTTGATAGGCATCGTCCTCCTGTAAAATGACTTTATATATGTTTTGTAATGGTGTAATAAAAAAAATGAATTAAACAACGAGAAACAAAGAGTATGCAAGAGTACCTATTATATTTTAAAACCTGTTTTCCATGGCATCTTATGTTAATACATTACAATATACCAATTACTAGATCTAACCACATATAATGTGCAATATTGTGTAAATTATAGATGCTACCAAATATCATTAAGCAACGAAAGTACCAAATATATTTAAACGTTCTTCGTTGTTTACACAAAACTCATTGGCAACTTTGACAAGATCTAAAGCATCTGTTTTTTTATTGTGGATATGCAAAAACATACAATGCTTGAGACGGACTTGAGACATAGTAGATCGTAAGTATGTCTTAATGCGCCGTAATGCACTGAATGATCGTTCACTGACAGCATTTGTTGCAGGTATAACTAACACAAGATTAAACAATTTTCCAACCTCATAAAATAGTGACTTCTGACTAGAACTTCCAATAGTTTAACACTTCATGAAATGTTTTCAATGTTGTTGATTCGGTCATGTTCGATTCAAGTAATGTTGAGAACATAGACAAATTGGATTCCAAGTTATACTTATCAAAATCACCTTTGTAAACATCAGTAATAAAGTGAAGTTCATCAGATATATATTCAGCCACTCTCATTCATTGTGAGGCGGAAGTTTTTGTCGCAATGTTTTTCAGTAATATTTCTCAATCAGAAGATATTTCATTAAATACGATACGACACATTTTCTTGGGAAAAAGTGGGGATGTTTTTCAGTAATATATTTTCTCACTAAGAAGATATTTTATTAAATAGGTCCCTACGACACATTTTCTTGGGAAAAAGTGGGGGGGCCAATGCTCTAAAGGCCCCCCCCCCCTTCCTACGGCCCTGTAATAAGCTTAAAGCTTTCTTCACTCCAGTACTTCAAGCAAGTATTCAAGCAAGCAAGTACTGTAAATATACAGTAGAAAAATCTTATACTGTAATACAAATAGCATCGAAACTAAAGAGGGCGCTAGACAAGTATTTTCGCTTGTCATAGAATCGTCGCGGTATCTGAAATACTGTGTCTTCCAAAACAAAATAATATTTTTAAACTAAAACTAATTGAAAAAGAATCATATTAAAATTTGCAATAATTATGTTAGGCTACATTAAACAGAAGATATCATAAATCTAATTTTTAATTAAATTTTAAGATGAATATTCTTTTAAAAGGATTTTAAAATAAGATACTGTAATTTTTAAGTTAACGTTTATTACTTTTCAAGACAAATATGTTAACTTAGTTAAATTTTATACACTTTTTATTGCTCTTTTGAACAAACAATTAAAAATAGATACATAATGATATATTTATATAGGTTTATAAGAAACAAAATGTGTATATTCGTTATAGGCCTAATTCATTTATAATTCTGCTCGGAATA
>NW_022706856.1:0-602 GCF_011630105.1 Anneissia japonica
ACATTTTAGCTGCAATAACTGATTGTAAACGTGACTCGGACAATCAGAATCTCACGGTCTAGATTTGACACGTTGCAGCATGATCACCAATCACCTCCATATACGCGATTATTTTTGCACCAAAAGGGTATAAACATAATTAAAATGTAAAACACAATAGGCCTATACAAAATGATTTTCCTTATCTTAAAGATAGGGAACAAATTGTTCAAATATGATTATCTGGTTCATGATAGGCTATGAGTCAAACCAATTAGATTTCTTTCTATTGTAAGCATATTTGGTGATTACGATGAATATTGACGAACGAATAAACTTTATTGCAATCACTTTGATAAAATATGATTAAAATTTAACAGGAAAAATGATGAGTTTTTCTAAATATAATTTAAATACACCCTTCAAGTTGAGACCCACCTCTAATTCCGAGACCCTTCCGAGAACGGCCACTTCTTCAATCCATTAACGCTAACCGAGAACACAGAGAGACCACCCTCAGATCAGTGGTCCACCAAAAGTGGTCTCGAATTGAGGGCGACTGTACATTAAACGCCAAATCAAGACAATTGTGATAACAAACCAAAAAAAAAAAAAAAAAAAAA
>NW_022706857.1:0-820 GCF_011630105.1 Anneissia japonica
TATATATATATATATATAATTTAATATTATAATATATATAAAAATAGGCCTATATATGTATATTCAAGTAATAATAACATTGTTGTAATAATACTTTCGACCATAAGTCATCATTAGGTATATATACATATATAATAGGCCTATATACTGCAAAGATAGGTCAAAGACCAATAAAACAGTTTCTGGTTGATATTGAGAAATTATTCTGTTAGAGTATAAATGTGCATATTGTAAATATTTTGTTAAAAAAAAGCAACTCTATACGACCAGTGGTTGCCAAGATATTACAATCACGCAAAGTTGAGGTCAAAGGTCAAAAACGCAATTTCCGGTCATTTCTAGAGAAAATTGTCTATTATAGTAAATATAAATATGCATGTTTTAAACATTTTGCTGCAAAAAGCAACTCTGTACGACCAGTGGTTTTCAAGATATAGCTCCCTATATTTCCACCCCTAATTGGCATATTTATGCTAATAAGGTCGGCAAAATGGCACTTCCGGTCATTTTTGAAGAAAATGTTCCATTAGGGTAAATAGAAACATGCATGTTCTGAACAACTTTAAGAAAGAAGCAACTTTCTACGACATGTGGTTACCAAGATATAAGTACCCTACATTTTCAGAACTAATTTACATACGGTATTCAGCTAATTTGCATATGAAGATGAGCGTAAAAAAATTGGCGACTCATTTTATTTGATTCAGCATACTTCAAAGTATATAATTAAAAAAAAATGATCACGAAATTCCCACAGGATGACATAAGCCACCGGACTACTATACCAACGTTTATTCTAAGGATTCAGTGGAGAAAATTC
>NW_022706858.1:0-560 GCF_011630105.1 Anneissia japonica
ACACAAATTATTTCCAGTTTCAGAAAAAAAAATTTTCAGAAAAAGTTGAAATAGAGACTCGTCTGGCCTGCTTTAACGAAGTCGGTCGGAAATCCGCGGACGCGTCCGTGTACTCGACGTCGTTCGTCGAGTACGTGTGTGTACTCGACGTCGGTAGGAGATCCGCGGAGGCGTCCGTGTACTAGACGTCGGTCTGAGAATCGCGGACGCGTCCGCGTACTCGCCGTCGGTAGGAGATCCGCTGAGGCGTCCGTGTATTCGATGTCCGTCTGAGAATCGCGGACGCGTCCACCTACTCGACGTCGGTAGGAGATCCGAGGAGGCTATTCAAAATTTTTCTAAGTCCAGAAAAATCGAAAATTTTTTTAAGTCCAGACTATTCAAATTTTTTCTAAGTCCAGACTCTTCAAATTTTTTTCTAAGTCCAGACTATTCAAATTTTTTCTAAGTCCAGAAAAGTCGAAATTTTTTCTAAGTCCAGATTTTCTAAATTTGTCTAAGTCCAGAAAAGTCGAAATTTTTTCTAAGTCCAGACTCTTCAAATTTTTTCTAAGTCCAGA
>NW_022706859.1:0-687 GCF_011630105.1 Anneissia japonica
ATATGTATATATATATATATATATACACATATATACATGTACTTTCCACGATAGGTCATCATCAGACTATTTTATTATTTTATTTTGACACAGATATAGAACTTTGTTTGACTTTATATTTTATATACAAATCTGTCTATGCAGAAACTTAAATTTAGTTTGATATCTACTAGGGGCGGATCTAGAGATGTCCGAAAGGGGGATCGAAAGTGGGGGCCGATCGAGATAAAACTACCCTATGGATTACACTACCCTATGGATTACACTACCCTATGGATTACACTACCCTATGGAGTCCGGGGACATTCCCTTTGGAAATTATTGTGTTCTAGACTCCCAAAAATAACCTCTGATGCGTTTTGCGCGATCATTTTTTTCCTTTTCTTTCTTTCTTTTTCTTTTTTTAACTTCCAAAAGTGGGGTGGTGGGGACCCTAAATCCACCCCTAAAATTATACCAATAAATTCATGTTGTTGTTTGTTGGACATCGATAATTTAAAACTCTGGCTGTTTTGTCTATGTGTTAGTGCTATTCTGAGTGAGTTAGTGCTGTTCTGAGTGATATGTCAGAATCAGAAATGAAACAAATTTTCGATTGCTACTGACATCTGATTTACCAACAAAAACCTTTGAATTAAAGATATTTTTAAGTGAACACTAAGTTTATGAGTAAGGTTAAAAGCCAGA
>NW_022706860.1:0-924 GCF_011630105.1 Anneissia japonica
CTTTATCTTTGCGATTTTTGTCGCTCCAATTGGCATTATGGTCAATTGCAATCACTCTGAAATTTTAAATTGAATGACCAGCTAAATTGAAATGTTCGGCTACTGGTTGATCAAGCTTAGATGTTCTGATAGCTGATCTGTGTTGTGTCATTCTTATACGGAGAGTGTTTTTTGTTTCTCCGACATATTGTTTACCACAAATATTACAATATTATATGAGATAAATGACATTTTCGGTGAGGCAATTAATTGATTGCCTTATCCGAAATATGTGGTTTGTTTGGTTGCTCTTGAATGATTGTGTAGAATCAAGCAAGGAGCATGTTTTGCATGATGAACCACAAAGATGACTTCCCAAATTATGGCTGTCGCAAGAGTTAATTTGCCCCTTGAATTTAGATCATACTAATATATCACGAAGGTTAGGTGGTCTGCGATAGGCTATGAACGGTGTATTTGGAAAAACAGTCCTGTGGTCTGTAGAATGGGCATATGTTTCTGAATTATAGCCCTTAGTGGTGGTAACCTAGGGTGATAGGTAGTGACCAGTGGCACTCTGGTCGATCGCTGATGTGGTTTGTACGTCAGTGTTTGAGCACGAGGTATGTCCTTTACTTTTTTTACAGCATTTTCGATGGGTCCTCGATGATAATTTCTATTCCGGAGATGTCCGGATAGCTCTTCTGTGCGATTCTGAAAATCTAAATCCGAAGAACAAATGCGTCTCATGCGCAATGCTTGGCTGTACGGAATGTTTTTTGGACAGGAAAGTGGCCTCAAATTGTCCCATAAATAAGTTTGCAAAAGATGGAGCCATTTTAGTGCCCATCGCTGTGCCATGAATTTGTAGGTAATGACCGTCGCCGAAAACAAAGTTATTATTGGTCAGAATCAGCATGATAGGTTCACGTAGATGTGATTTAG
>NW_022706861.1:0-506 GCF_011630105.1 Anneissia japonica
TGAATATTTTGTGGAACGAGTATTAAAATACAAAAAGCAAAGCAAAGCTTAAAAAAAAAAAAAAAAACATGGCTCTTGATAGTTTCTTGACTTTTGTGGTATTGGGGGTGATGATGATGATGATGATGATGATGATGTGTTCGGGTCTGACGATAGATAAAAAGTTTGTGATGGTCAATTATCGATCATCTTTTCATATCGGTCATCTTTTCATCTTCGATGCGAACACGGAAACAAGGCATCCGACATTCGATGGTCTATTCCGGATCGAGATATCGGACGTGCTATGGTCAAGGTGTCGTGCGATCACACCACGAGCGTGCTCGAAGTGATAGCCGTAGATCCCGATGCGTCCGACTTGTACTTTTGCTACCTGCACGAATACTACCCGGAAAGCAAGACGTGGAAAGTATTGCACGAATACGCTCACGTTTTGGTCGTGGACTTTTACCCGACAGACCCTTTCCCTCTAATCGATCGCAGTATCATGTACTGCCGCACGCGAA
>NW_022706862.1:0-623 GCF_011630105.1 Anneissia japonica
GCGCGTTTTATACATGTGACAGTATGTGCGCGCGTAACAAACAAAAGTTATAATTTTGTAATAAACGCTAGCTAGAAAAACGTATTTTTTATTCAGTCATTCATAGCGCAAGGACAAAGGCATGGATATGCCTAGGTAGATATAGGCCTTTGTAGAAACTTGAACCATGAAGGCGAAATTTTCGATCTCCCTGGCCTTCAGCATCTTTTACCGAAACCGCCGCAAAATCAAGATTGCTTTATCATCAACCAAAAAGCAGTTCAAACATTAGGCCCTGTCTCTTATACACATCTGGCCTAGCCAGAAGACAGTAAAAAGGGCAATTAAAACCAAAAAACAAACAACCTACGCTAAATACGGTACTATAGGCCTAGTAGGTCAACGCCTACGGACTTTTGCAAGATTTGTTTAAAAGATGTTCAGCCGTAAACAATGAGAGGTACATGTAAGTGATATTACTTATTGAATTACAGTCATGGGCCCACCAGGCTAGGCCTAGCCTAGGCCCTACTACTAATCAAAAAAGAAAAAAAATGGCGGCACGTGTAAATTAACAAGGCAACTGGGAATTTGAATTAGGTCTTGGCCTATAGGCTAGAGGGGCCAGGGAAGTTAAGACCACC
>NW_022706863.1:0-610 GCF_011630105.1 Anneissia japonica
ATCAATTGTGCTGTACTGTGCATCCATTTATTATGTCATGACATAACAACATCAGCAGTTTGAGAGAAAAAAAATTTTATCAAAAAAACCTGGGTTGCTACTTATTTGTAGGTTGGTTGATATTTAAAAATATTACTTTATTTATTCAAACATTACATCTCAAACAATAATATACCGGTAAGGTGGCCAAAGACCAAATTGCATGTTACTTGTGCTACATAATATTCATTAAAAAAGGATATATAGGGGCCTATAATAAAAGACTAGACAGTTAAAATGTTGTAACATCATATAAAAGTACAAAATAGAAAAATTAAAATGGTAAAAAAAAAAAAAATTACAACCAATAATTTAAGCAACAAAAAAATAAAGAAAGGGGGCATCTCACATTGCCAAGTTTGCTGTTAGTCAAGTATAACATTATAAAATTATAATTATAATATTTTTAAGTATTGGAGAGCTGTGGGCAATAGGCCTGGGTCTAAGCCCTAGTAGTAGTAAAGTTTGGTAGTAGGGTAGTTATTTATTAATAATTATTATATTAAAGTATTGAGGTGTAGAAATAAAGAAAAAATAGACTATTTGGGCCTTAAGAAGGTTGCTCTGCTAG
>NW_022706864.1:0-1122 GCF_011630105.1 Anneissia japonica
TGCCCTGTCATGCATTAAGGGTTTTAACAGAAACAGCTGAATCAGATAAGGAGTTCCAAAGAATAATTGCTTTTTGACTGAAAGAGTTCCTCATCCAATTTGTGTGAGAATACTTAAACTTTAATTTAAAAGAATGCCCACAAGTGCTGATTTGCCCACAAGTATCTAATTCATAGAGCTAAAAAAGGTGTATTAATCAATCAGCCAAGTGTTTCTAGAGCTCCTCATGAGGGCAGTATAATAGAGGCAGTTGTTCTAAAAAAGATCTATTAATCAACTATTAATCAAAGATCTTATAAACACAAGATAGCGTTCTCCGCGATTTACGTGTAACAAATAGAAGCGTCGGTC
Organism: Anneissia japonica; assembly: GCF_011630105.1. NCBI lineage: Eukaryota > Metazoa > Echinodermata > Crinoidea > Comatulida > Comatulidae > Anneissia > Anneissia japonica. Next base: position 352 of record NW_022706864.1, read on the forward strand.
AAGGTTCAAAAGTTTCCAATTTAGCAAGAGGGCGCCATTCATGCGCTATTATACCAAAGAGAAAAAGTAATCAGTTTTGGAAGAGGGCGTCTTATCTGTTGTCATGGATCTGAGATGGTTCCTGTTCTGCTGTTCACAGGATTGATACCCAAGGTAAAGTCGCCGGTGACGGTATGGTCCGAGCGGTCAAGGGTCAAAAGTTTCCAATTTAGCAAGAGGGCGCCATTCATGCCTTATTACAGAATTTGCACGCGTAAATCGCGGAGAACGCTATCTCGTGTTTATAAGATCTTTGCTATTAATCAATCAGCCTCATGAGGGCAGTATAGTAGAGGCAATAGATCTAAAAAAGATTTATTAATCAATCAGCCAAGTGTTTCTAGAGCTACTCATCGGAGCTATAAAGATTCAACTAAACTGAAACATTGTCAAAACCATTTGAAGTCTTTACAATTCTAACAAAAGTGCTCTTTGTTACCTGTACGCAAGTGTAGGTAATTTAAGAACCCTTAAATTATCAGGCAAGGCAACTTGCGAATAGAAGGAATAAGTTTAGTTGCACGTTTCTAGACTTTCTCGAACAAGTCTTCCTCTCTACAATGTAGCAAATTAAGAACTACATTACAATATTTAAGTGTAGGATGAATAATTGCCATTTACAACCTTGTGGCTAAGTGCATCGTGATGGTAGTGGTTAAGTACTCTGTAGCGGTAGTGGTTAAGTGCAACTGTGACTATCGGTATTAATTAAGCAGCTATGTCACAGGGTGA
>NW_022706865.1:0-771 GCF_011630105.1 Anneissia japonica
GCACAAAGATACCTATGTTTGATGCGCACGTACGGCATTGCTATTGGCCAAAAGATAACCGAAAAAATTGCAAATTTGTGAAAACAATGTCAGGAACCCAAAACGTGTAAAATAACGTAATTTGTAGCTTTTGTACGTGCTGCGCACATGAGAATGCGCGCGCGTAGTGGAAAATTTCAAAAAAATTTGAAATGCTCAAAATGGCCAAAAAAGTACTGTAATTTAGTCAAAAAGTGATTTTGAGCATTTTAAAAGTTTGACGCACGCGTGCGCGCGCGTTAATGAGCGCACCCGTAAAATTAGGGTATTGTACATTCAACATTAACCCAAAGTTAATGCTCACTTAATACGATTTCGAAATGGCAATTGGTTAGGCTGATATGATCGATAATGTAAAAACGCAAAATTGCGCGTAGATGACGTCACGCATGACTGAGCGCGTTGAAAAGCTTACCATGACTATTCCAGACCAAGCCAAATGTCCGTTGACAGCGATTGTGCGGTAAGTCGTGGCAGTTTTTGAGATATCGTGTGAACAGAAAAGGGGAGAAAGAAAGAAGAACTAGATTTGAACTCGTCACTGAGGACGAGTTAGGTGATCCGCCGCACTTTGACCCTCATTAAGATCACGCGGTGCTGATTGAAAAGTGTCATAATATGCTAAAATATGCTGTAATTAGTTTTGTTAAAAAAGAATAATTTTGATCATTTTAAAAGATTTCCGCATGTGTACACGTACGTCTTGACACCCGTGAGTACAGTAAGAGCACA
>NW_022706866.1:0-783 GCF_011630105.1 Anneissia japonica
TGAAGCGTCGATCACGAATGCGTTGAGAGTTGCAGTTGTCGCGATGAAGACATAAATAAAAAAAATAATGGTAATCACTTGGCTTTAATAGGTCTCGGTCTTTTGGAAAACGATCTGCGCCTCCTTTCGGCGGACGAACTGAAATCGACGACGACGATCGGTCGAAGTGAACGGTCGGCGGACGTGCGAGCTCTTATGGACGCGTACGCGCAGACGACGGTCGCGACCACCAAGGACAGCCAAGTTATCAGAGACGGTATCCAGATGGTGAAAGGAATTCTGCTGATGAAGTGCAGGTTGAATTCCGACATCGCTTTGCCGACGGCGCGAGCAGGAGCGATAGTGAGACTGGACAACGTCCTCGCGAAGGCTTCGATGGGCGACGCCGACAGTATCGGATCCACGATGTGCGCCGTGTGGTACGTTCGGCATCTATCTTCCTGAAACGCTATCTTCCTGCCGATCCATTGCACGAACGCACGCGCTCCACCGACGTCGTCCGGGGACTTGCAGTGTTCCGGGACTCTCGAAAGCTTCGACATCTCGGCCCTGTTCTCGGCGACTTTCTCCTTGTACAGCAGCAGCCAGTTCCAAGGTACACTGACCACGAAGAGAACGACGAACACGTCGACCAGTATTCCGCGTCTGACCAACATCGGAGGGAGGGACGTCGGGTGGCCGTCGTCTCACATTATTAAACGTGCGTTTTCGTAAGCTGGAAAACGAAGCCGGTAACAGGTATGTTCGCGTTGAAGCTGACGTCTCCGCACAATCCTAAGAAGG
>NW_022706867.1:0-1836 GCF_011630105.1 Anneissia japonica
AGAGAGAGAGAATGGGGAACCGCTATGCGAGGTACGTAGGACCCGGTAGGGTCCAGGGGGCGCACTCCTATGTGAAGTAGCGCACTCTGAACGTTTTTAGGACTGTTTTGAGAAGATACAGTGAAGATTGAAATAGACGTCGAAAATATTGAATCCCGACACGATGGCGTGCATTTCGATACTTGGAGTATGTATTATACTATCTTTATCTGAGGAACCACCCACCTCGTAATCTTTAGTTCTTGTTTGAGGAAATAGTACCTGTAGATGGCAAGAAATGACACTTTTAGTAAAATTCATCATCATCACATCACCATTAGCCAAAATGAAGCGCCAAAAAAATCTCATGATCTTTTATCAGGGATTTTTGGCAACCATAGAGATCTTATTAATGTGTGTGATATACCAGAGAAAACAAAGCCTAAAACATTGCATTTGAGTATGTACTTCACATACTTCAAAACCGTGACTTCACAAACATGGTGGGGGCTGAGGTAAGACAATTTGAGGAAATAGTAGATGGCCGGAAATGACACTTTTATATAGTAAAATTCATCATCATCACATCACCATTATATAGTCAAAATGAAACGCCAACAAATTTCTCATGATCTTTTATCAGGGATCTGCTTAATATCCAGGACTACTTAGGCATAACTGTAGCTTAAGTTATACTAAGCTTTAATAACTATACTATAATAATTATGATCAAATCACAACTTTAATTTACCTTTAGCACAATTTTCTTCACTTTTTAATATTATTAATATAATTATCAATTATCACTATCGCCATCATCACCATCATCATCATCATCATCATCGTCGTCGTCATCATCGTCATCATCATTAATTATTATTATAATTATTATTACTGTTAGTAATAGTATTATTAAACAAAAGGCTTGAGAAGGGATAAAAACCAAACTGAACCATACAGTATCACATATCTATATCTTAAATGACATGGCATGGGATTTTTGAATTTGAGATTTTTTAAGATCACGCTTAAGCCCATGTGTTATAATTATTATAGGCCTATAAGACCTATATTTATAGCGTGTACTATCTGATGCATATATATTGGCATATTTTATAAGTATTCATTTTGAGTGATCCCAGGAGAGAATTTGTATTGGCTCAAGAACAAGGTTTAAAATTTTAACACTGTGTACAAAAGAGGGGAAAGCCGCGGGTTCAATGGCTCCCCCTGGATACGTCCATGCGTACAATAATTTCCTTCTCTCCTTAAATCTACATCTACACTAGACACGATTACGACACGACAACGACATAATATAGATGCTCGAAGTGTTGAAGAATACAAACTAACCGATGATATGTCGTTGTCGTATCGTTTCGTGTCTAGTGTAAAGCTACGTTCACATCAAGCCCGGATTCGGTCCAGAGCCTGGACAAAAATCGTGATTTGCTACGTTTTTTGAACGCTGCGTTCACATCGCGCACGGAACACGGTCGTTTGGGTTAAGTACGTATGCGTTCGATTGGTTCGAACCAGCCAAGCTTGTTACCGATTTGTCCAAGAAAAAAAGGTGTACGATTTCAGGATGCAAATGGCTCTCAGATCCATCGGTCCAGATCCGGAGTCCGGATTGGAAATGTTCGAATTTGATGTGAACGGTCCTATTCTTTACCACTGAACCTATTTTTTACGATTTTTTCTCCGGACCCCGGACCGGAATCCGGAGTTAATGTGAACGTAGCTTTAATCTATCTTCAGCCGGGCAATCAATGCGCCCGACGGTTGTCGGCTGACGCGATTCTATGGAGAACGCACGGCAACGGATCGTTTTTTTTTTTTTTTTTTTTTTTTTTT
>NW_022706868.1:0-849 GCF_011630105.1 Anneissia japonica
TCAGTTTAATGATAATGCTACTAATAAAATGTTTATTAATTTTAATGTCAAGCACTTTGAATACAATATAGACATGTTTTTTTTTAATTGGAAATGCCCACAATAATAATAATAATAATAATAATAATAATAATAATAATAATATTTGCATTACCATTACATGTTTGAGAAAGAAACGCCAAATGAGGTCGTTTTTGTTTGTTTGTTTGTTTGTTTGTTTGTTTTTTTAGACAAGTGCACATATAAGACTAAATTCGATGTATAGTAATCACCTTTCAAAATGAGCGCACAAGCGCGATGGTGGCAGCAAACATACAACTACAAGCGAGCAGAATTAAGATTCATAATATCTCTTTAATGAGAGTGGACTACAAAATTAAACAAAAGGATACACTCTGAAAATACCAGCGTCCATCTGTGATTTCTTAGCGACCCTAGTTTGCAGAAAGTTGCACTACATGATATTGATAGTGAAAGAACCGGATTGATATGACAATTTGGAGGTAGCCATTTTTGTGAGGATTTTTAATTACAGAAATTAAATTTTATAAATATTATACGCAGAACCATGAAAACGAAGAGACTATCCAAACTGCACAAATTATCAGACTTTGACCTTAAAAAAATTATTATGTCCCAAAGACCAAATTTAAAACTCAAAAATATATTTAATATTCTAAATAGACATCAACTTCTATACTCAATCTATTATAAAATTAAATCATCGAACATATTTATCACACACTGCTGATTCGTGAAAATGGTAGTGCAGCAGTAAATGATTGGGCTTCCCATCAAAAGATAGGCTTTCAAGCGCCAAGCTGGTTGTTTTTACCATTGGGCAACTAA
>NW_022706869.1:0-840 GCF_011630105.1 Anneissia japonica
GACTTTCGGGGGCTACGGACTAAACAACAATCAACTCACGTCGTTTTGGCGAGTCTTCACTCGCAAGCTCGGTGAATACAACGTTTCAACAAGAGAAGGTAATCTCGTTTGATGCTGGTTTCATGCAAATCGAATAAGAATTGACTGAGTTATGCCGAAAACCGCATATTTTTCAAGGGCGTGACCCCCCCCCCCGACATTTTACCCCAACCGGTGACATGTGTTATGACGTCATTGTGTCACAAGATTGGGCATTAAATTCTGAACATTTTGGTGCTGGGTTCATGTAAAGCGGACAAGAATTGACCGCGTTATGACAAAAACCGCATATTTTTCAAGGTCGTGACCCCCCTGACCTTTGACCCCTAACCGGTAACAAGAGTATGGGCGTCATTGTGTCATATTGCATATCACAAGATGAGGCGTTGAATTCTGAACATTTTGGCGTTAGTTGCATGCAAATTGAATAAAAATTGACCGTGTTATCGTAAAAAGACGATTTTGACCTTTTCGTGACCTTGACCTTGACCTTTGACCCGAACGATCCCAAAATCTAATCGAATGCTTCCTGGCTAATAACCAATCATCCCACCAAATTTCATGCAATTCGGTTTAATACTTTTTGAGTTATACGAATCACAAGATTACAAATAAATAAATAAATAAATAAATGAATACACGCCGACCAAAACATAACCTTTCGCAGAATGCATCATCCCACCAAATTTCATGCAATTCGGTTTAATACTTTCTGAGTTATGCGAATAACAAACAAACACACATATTCACAAATAAATAAATACACAGCGACCAAAACATAACCTTTCGCAGAATGCGAAG
>NW_022706870.1:0-1107 GCF_011630105.1 Anneissia japonica
CTTTATCTAGCTAGGTGCAAATTAGAAAATTGTATTGTATTAATAGGCCTGTTGGGATTTGGTTTATAAATTACACAATGCATATGCCTATGAATGCCATACTTAATATATACCGTATGTTTAAGCGCTTTAATAGCGCAATACATTGTAGCATTATCTCTTCACAAAACTTTCGCCCTACCTTTAATATAAGTTGGATTGTCTCTCCGATGATTGGCCAGCCCATATTTCCGTCGGGGAGTGGGGCTTGGAACGTTTTGTCATACTGCATGTTATGATAAATATTCCAAATGTACTTGATAGCGCAGAGTAGAAAGTACGGTACAAGAAGCACTGACATCAAATGCACAGAGGCAGACGACACCGAGGCCCACATTGAAGAAAACATCATTTGCCATGCACGTCGGTATCAGAGTGTAAAATGACAAGTATTTTGCCTTTTTATAGGAAGATTATGATTCAGATTTGACTACGTGATTTGGATTATCGCGTGTAAACCGTGGATGATTTGTAGTTTGTTCACTGTTGTGTGCATTTGGTACTATAAAATTCCTTCTTTCATGCATAAAGAAAATTCATAAACCCTATTATATAGGATTCCATGGTCACTGCTCCCCCAAACAATACGAACTCTAACGAGATATTCGTCTCCTTTATCTTCGTCAAGGGTAACGATGCCATTTGCATTGTTTCCAGAATTTGAAGTTGGATATAAATATTACGTGGAATATAAATATTACATTGTTAGTAATATATTGCGAGATGTGAATTTGCTACTGCAGCGTATTGTGAATTAGGAAGTGCATTCACCTTACCGTCCACCTCACACATTCATACACATAAAGCATCGAACGTTGTACAATTTGCATAACTGTCTACACGCAATACCCGGTAGGCCTATTTAAAATAAATAATGAAAAAATACAACATTGTCGTGAAAGTTTGCGACACAGCGGTTGGGTTTTGGCTTCAATGGACATTCATTATTATTATTATTATTATTATTATTATTATAATAATAATAATTATTATTATTATTATTATTATTATTATTATTATTATTATTATTATTATTACTATTACTATTATAACTATTATTATTATTAT
>NW_022706871.1:0-545 GCF_011630105.1 Anneissia japonica
TATATATAGGCTATATATATATATATTTCATTCGTGTTCCATGTGTGTTCCGACAGAATAATAGAAAATAATGAAACAACTTCAGTAGTAGACATTAAGAACACTGATTTATTATAAACTCGGATATTTCTGCCACTCCTGTGGCCTTCATCAGCGAGAATAAGGAAAACATCAGGAATCAAAATAATATAGGCTGTCTTATCAAAAAAGAATAAAGGTGACAGAGAGCAAATGATAAATACTTATAAAACTGTAAAATGATTGGTCTATTTATCTATGCATACTGAGTATCTACAATAATAAATAACCAAGGGTGTTAATTGCAGAGACTAGTCAAATAAACTACCCATTGTATTGGCCAGCACTACACAGATAAGATGGTTATTTCAGAGAAATGGATCATATAGAGATTGTAACTGAGACAACTGTATGAAGACCTAATAATATAACGTTTGCTAGGCCTGTGAATATACCTAGAATAATGAATGAAGCAATGCAGTGATATAATAATAATAATAATAATAATAATAATAATAATAATAATA
>NW_022706871.1:555-742 GCF_011630105.1 Anneissia japonica
AATAATAATAATAATAGTAATAATAATAATAATAGTAATGATGATAAAAATAATAATAATAATAATAATAATAATAATAATAATAATAATAATAATAATAATAATAATAATAATAATAATAATCCATGAACACAATGGGTTACTTTGCTCTATTAATTATGATGTGATTGTAGATCGTCAATGCTTT
>NW_022706872.1:0-1146 GCF_011630105.1 Anneissia japonica
CGTAGTAAATAATTTTTTTTTCTATACAACCCAGAATCTACAACACTACTGCCGACAACATTAGTAACAACTAAGGATACATAATTAATTTATTAATACATTATATTTGATCAAATTTATTCAATAATAACTAACCGTTTCGAACTTCATTGCTATTATATCTTTCAAATATGTAAGAATAAATTAGTTCAGTACTGTTTAATATTTACGTATGCAGTAAATCACATGTTTGTACTTCTCAGTACCTACAACACTACAGCCCACTACATCAGTGACAACTGAGGGTACGTTGTTAACTCTTTATTATGTTATATATAATAAATGTTATCAAAATTAGAAAAAAGTTACTAATTTCATTGTTTGATGCCTTTTTAGTATGGTATGTTATAAATTAGTAACAGTTAAATATTCACATATGAAAGTGAATAACATTTGTATTATTCTAAGTACCTACAACAACAGCATTTCGAAAACATCTTTAACAAGTTAGGGCACGCTCTTATTTCATTGTTTTATACCTGCACAATAGGTTAAAATAAATTATCTACTGTTTAATCGAAACATTAGCGGTAATTCGCATCATTTTATACCTTTCAACGTCAGTAACAACTGAGGGTATGTAGTTAATGTTGTATATGCTATATGCTCAATGTTATTAATAATATCTAAATAATATATTATATTGCTTTTAAATGTGTTATAATACATGAGCTCTAGTCTAATATTTCCATATGCAGTAAATCCCATTGTTTACACTTTTCAGAACCTACAACACTATCGCCAACTACATCGGTGACAACTGAAGGTACGTTCTTAACTTATTATTATGTTATATATTATAAAATTTATCAATAACATCATTGATTTATACCTTTGAGTTATGTCATAAGAAATTAGCTACTGTTTGATTTTTATATGAGCAGTGAATCACATTTATTTATACCTTTCAGTACCTACGACTCTACCGCCGACAACGTCAGTGACAACTGAGGGTACGTTATTAATTTATGAATATGTTTATATTATACTAAAAATTATTAATAATAACTGAATGTTTTTGAACGTCATTGTTATATTCTTTGAAATATTTTATAATAAATTAGTTACTGATTTTTAATTTACATTCATACTAAGTAATTTCTTTTT
>NW_022706873.1:0-651 GCF_011630105.1 Anneissia japonica
CGTCGAACCGACGTGAGCGATCGGTACAAAGCGATCACTGCAAACATGCCGGTCGGCACCAAAATATTCGTGTGAATTCGGCGTATTAATTAAAAATAAAATATGCTACATTCTCGGTACTTCGTGTTTTTTCGTTTCAATTTTTTTGATGTAACCGTATTCCTACCTCGGCGATACTCGTGGAGTTCGTTCACTCTGACTGTTGACGTCGTACTGTAGAACTCGTTGGGGGACGACGAACGGATATGAAATCTGCAGATGCAGATGGAGGAGAGAAAAGAATATATAGGAGTACTTGAAAAAACCTTGGCCGTGGCGGCGAAGAAGAATGACGTATTGCTTGGGGAAAGGCTGTCGATACTCGAAGAAGAGAGAAGAACTTTCATCGCATCTGTCAAATCTTTAATGGATTCTGTTCTTTGCTTTACCTATATAGTGGTATTGTGGCTCCTGATTGAGTTTATTGTGGAAAGGTATCGAGGTTTGACTAAGTGATGGAGAAGAAAAAAATGTACAGCATACAGGATAATAGTAATTGTACATTATTCGACGTTTGAATGAATAAATTACGTAAAATATAAAAAAAAATTATGCTCGTGTAAGTTTTTTTTGTTGTTATTGCGCTGACATACGTAGAAACATGTAGATCGC
>NW_022706874.1:0-1906 GCF_011630105.1 Anneissia japonica
ATATTTAGTCAGAGGGCTTATTTATGGTAATAATATGTATACTAAGCCTGAAGGTGGCGCTTTCTGACGGCAGCCATCTTGGATGGTACACATACACAACTCTGCATTGCTCCGCCATCTTGTCAGCACTCTAGTTGTTTAATAGCTCTATGGGGACAACACGTGTGTTTGTGAGACGCGTGCGTATTCCTAGCGCTGTTCTGATTAGTCAGTTGTTAAGTTTGATTGACACTCCGGAAAGGTCTATTGAGTGGTGTGAACTTGTGCGCGGCGTAGCGAACGCTTGCGCAATCACTGGCGTACGGTAATCCAGCAACAGACCCCAGATTAGCGTACGCCACTGATTTACGACAGTCACGCATTGGTGATTTTGAACTCAGCCAAGATTTGACCAATCAAAATAAACCTAGATGTAAACAGAAAATAAAATGCATGAATTACGAATACGAATATTTCGCGCGAATACTTACACTAGCGTTCATTAATCTCCCAGTCTGGACATCTCGCTAGTTACGCCATGGATTAACGTACGCCCGGCGTTAGATACGCCTGGCGTATCTAACGCCAGGTCTGAACGTAGCCTATGGCTACGTTCAGACCTGTGAGATACGCCAAAATCACCGATGCGTGACTGTCGTAGATCAGTGGCGTACGCTAATCTGGGGTCTGTTGCTGGATTACCGTACGCCAGTGATTGCGCAATAATACTGGCGTTCGCTACGCCGCGAACATGTTCACACCACTCGATTAACATTAACCGTTAGCGTATCCGGATACCGCTAACGGTTAGCGCTAACCGATCGGGTGTTCTCACGCAGGTGCTAACGGTTAGCTCCCGATCTGGATACTAGTGCTCTCGTGAGAGAACCAGGCTACTGTACGGATACGATGAGTAACCAAGGCAATTCAACAGAAGGACGCACATCTCGGGACATCAAAGGTTATAACTCTGGCATCGACATTTTAGGCGCACGTACGTCCCTACACGCTGAACGTCACAAAACCATAGCAACCAGAACATAAACCGTCAGCATACGTGACGAATTACTCACGCGCGTGTTAGTTGCCATGACAATCTCGCGTCGTGCGATGACTACAAAGGCCTAATGATATTTTGCACTAATATTATACTGAAATTATATTCTTCATTTCAACATTAATTTTACCAAAATTGTGGTGAACTGTCGTTCATGAGACTCACTTCGCAGAAAAAATTAATAAATGTTCTGTATATACTCAAATGTTCGTTTTCGGCAACTTATGCCAACATTGTCAAAATGACAGATTAATGTTACATAAGGACATGAAATTTTATAAAATTCGTAAATTTTAAATTGCTATAACTTTTCATTTTCTTGGTCAATTTTCACAAATCAAATTGCAGTTTATAGAAGCATTTAACAAGCTCGCAGTCAAAAAATAATCAGATGTAACAGACAATGCGAAGTACCCAAAAGTACTCGCAACTAGTATCGGATTGTCGATGCCACAGTAAAGATCAAAGGACTGTACGCACGCGCTATGTTCGTGAGCAGAGGTGTGCGTCCTTCTGTTGAATTACCTTGGGATAACTAGGCCTAGGCTATTTTGAACTTAAATAGTAGAATGAGCTGCTCCGCGTATTTGTATTAAAATTGATGGAACATCCGCCCTCCCTCGAATGGGGTAAAATTTGACCATTTTACTAAGTGGAGAAACTACAGGAAACAAACGAACCAGAGCGGCGCCTTTATTATTGCTATATATAGCTTCGCCGCGCGGACGGGGTAAAATTGCTCTCCGTGTACCCACAATGCTTTTCGAACGGATGTTCCACTATATTGGGAAGCTGCTGTATCTTCTGCTATTTATTATCTTTGGTGTAGGCTAGTAGTAGGAGGAGGCCTCGGCGGCTCTACATCTAATT
>NW_022706875.1:0-2019 GCF_011630105.1 Anneissia japonica
CCGAAAATGTTTTCAGTAATTTGGCACTAATTAAACCAAGAGTTGGTTAAGATTTAGTAATAGATAGTGTCTACCTGTATCTGTCCAAGCAAATCCTTTACACATTGATAATAATTATTATTAACTTTGTAGGCCTATGGATATTGATTAAATCATTGTACAATGATTTAATCAATATCCAGTATGCTTACTTTTACATACACATATAGACGATTGTTATAAGATTGGCTGCCATCTAGAAGAGGTACCCAGTCCTAGAATACGTGCATTATCAACACTGATGGCATTTTCAAGCAGTATATTTTAAACAAAATTTTGACGAAAATATCCTAAAGACAAATATAGCTATTTAGTAACTGTTCCAACCAACCTTCACACTTTGAGAAACATACATCACCTAAAAAAATAAAACAAAAACACCAATAATAATGTACCTTGCATTACAAAAGACTATGGAAATATAGAAAATCATTTTAATGTCGGCTTTGTCAAGAAGGTTCCACATATTATTAGTATTCTTTCTACTTAATTATGCTCAAAAATGGTCAATGAAAAATTTGTTGGGGTCTAGGGGAATTTCATATACTGTACAGTTTTTAAATTATATTGAGAATATTCTAATAGTGTAGACTACCACGAGTAATAAAGTGATAGTAAGACAACAGTATGACTTAAACGATTACATTTAAGTATTTTACACATTACTGTAAACACTCACAATAATAAATATTTCTAGTCTTAAACAATGTGACACATACACTGACATCTTTACAATGGTCACTGGTCACTGAGGAGGAAGATAAAATCATGGCCTTGGAAAAGTATGTGTGTGTGTGTGGTTGAGGTGGGTGGGTGTGTACAGGTGGGGTGTGGGTGTGGATATGTAGTGGTGAGGGTGTGTGTGTGTTTGTGTGTGGGTGTGTGTGTGTGTGTGTGTGTGTGTGTGTGTGTGGGTATAAACGTTAGCACTTTGCTGTCGCCGATGCACGCATCCCTACCCACCTGTAAGAATCTAACTGCTATATTTGTTAATAGAGGTTCTATTCTGCCCTTCTCTAGGAAAGGCATTAAGTAACAAAAATGAGAGTTTTGAGTAAATGAGCAGAATGCGTTTTGATTTTTCCATGAAAAGAACTAATGATTTCCGATTTTTTAAACTATGGTTTGTTTAGATATATTATTAAAAATTTGCCACATACTTTTCATTAATTATTTTTTTCTTATTAAGGGGCGAAAATGGAGATAATGCCTTTTTTTAGTATTTATGACTATAAATGTGAATAAATACTTTTGAAATCGGGCAATATCTGCAAAAATTATTTATACACATACATAAATAATTAATTAATTGAAAAGTATGTATATGAATCTAATCTATATATTTATAACACATATTGTATTAGTATGTTACTCCAAAAAATGAAATTTAATATTAAAAAATATTAAAATAGTTGAAAGCCTCAAAATCTTCTACCCAATGTTTTAAAACTCAAGTATGTTTCAAATGCAAAAGTTGAGTGCAAAAATTAGGAGGTAGTATACGCTGACATTATAAATTGCTAGAGTTAATTGTGTACGAGGAAATTGCGGTGTGGGGGATGGGGTTTTAATGGGTGAAGGAGCCGGTGTTGGGATGTTGTAGGGGGGGGGGGTGGTAGCCTAGCTTGAACTGTTCTTATCATTTTAGGATTGTCAAAATACGTTACAGACTTATTTTATTAATGGTTCGGTAACTAGCCCATCAAATATTTTAAATCTTAGCACATTGCAGCTATTATTTTTAAAATGGTAAAACGTATTTGCAGAATACAATCGTGTTGGTTAATTAATTATATGAAATAACTGCTCTACAATAAATATGGGATGCTACCACACAAAACAATACAACTTTATATAGGGTTATTGTAATGAACTAATATAACATAGATAATAAAATCGTGTACAAAACACTTCAAAAAAATATTTACAATGCTGAGTACATTGATATTGTACTTGCTCTTCCAAAGGACTTCTAAAAAG
>NW_022706876.1:0-998 GCF_011630105.1 Anneissia japonica
CAAAGACAAAAATCCCCTTTTTAACCTGTACTATTCTTAATTTTTTCTCATGGCATTATAATTTTTATAGTTAAGTGCATTGAGGCTTTAGCATAATGCCCTATATAAGCCAAAATTATTATTATTATTATTATTATTATTATTATTATTATATATAATTTTGGCAACCATTCAATATATAAAACACCAAACCAAAATTTTCCATCCATCATACCATATATGTGGCAAAGACAAAGCCAAACCAGTCACTCATTGTAAATCCTGTTTCAGAGATAATGGCCAAAACATGCTGGAATGTCAAATTTTTGGAAATCTGTTTTATTGCAGTAAAGCGTCTGAGCTACCTACCTGGTAGCTCAGACGCAAAGAGACAATTAGGGCAGAAGGAAGTTACTAGACACTAGTCCATGCCTCAAGTGCTTTAACATGACAAAGTGCTATATAAATCTAACTACATTGCATTAAATTTTATTCTTACTCAGAACCATATTCTAGCATGAGGTTTATAGGGATTAAATGTTTTTTTTAATAATTTTAAAATCTTCAAGATATATTTTTTTTTGTGTTGTGCTTATCAATTTAAAACTTCTAATTAATATTTATAAAATTATATTATATAAATTTATTGATTTATTTTTGTTTGCAGCATCATAAGTCAGCAAGTGTGTTGAAGAAGATAAAAAAGAAAATATCAAACAGTACAATGAAGCAAACTGAGGTAAGGCTGGTGACTGACAGGTGTATGAATGAAACAAGTACTCTGTAAAATGTCTAAAGATGGAAAGAACCTAATGACCTAAAATTAACACCCATTATCACTACAATCACAACAATCATTTTGAATTAGTATACTGATGTCAAATTGAAGTAAAATGTAATATACAGTGTTAACCTAGTCTCATGATGATGCTTATAAGGAGTTATTGTGTCTACTGCCCCAGTGGGGCGCTGTAGACAGTGGCATAACTACAGTGGGGTACAGTGGGGCCCCTTGACAC
>NW_022706877.1:0-764 GCF_011630105.1 Anneissia japonica
AACATAACATTTGAGGCATTCTGGGCTATCATTTTTTTCTTTTTCTCTCTTTTTTTTCTTTTTTTTCTCTTTTTTTTACCTTCCAAAAGGGGGGGCCGGGGCCGGGCCGGCCCCCCTAAATCCGCTCCTGCCGTGTACTCACAATGCCTTTGGAACGGATGTTCCACTTTATTGGGAAGCTGCTCTATCTTCTGCTATTTATTATCTTTGCTTTAACTAACAAACTAAAGCTCTGTCCACACTATCACATTTTCTTGGACAAAAAAAAACCAAAACTGTTCTATGCCCATATATACTCATGAAGTGCCCATATATAGTCATGATGTGCCCATATATAGTCATGTTCTGCCCATATTTACTCATGAAGTGCCCATATATAGTCATGATGTGCCCATATATAGTCATGATGTGCTCATCTATAGGCTCATATATAGTCATGATGTGCCCTTATATACTCATGAAGTGCCCATATATAGTCATGATGTGCCCATATATAGTCATGATGTGCCTATATATGGTCATGATGTGATGTCATCATGACCATATTTAGGCATGTCACATGTTTTTGTCAAATAAAATCTGATAGCCTGGACAGGGCTTTACGTAAGCAGGCTGTTTGGCTCAGTGGTTTCCATTCTGATTGAATGAATTTGTGGTCAGGAGTTCAAACCACACGCGGACCAATCTCGGCCGGCCAGGATTATCTTTCCCATACAGTTAATAAAATCTATATTTTTTGCATATTGGCTGGTAAAATTTAGGGA
>NW_022706878.1:0-650 GCF_011630105.1 Anneissia japonica
CATAGAAACAGTCACACGCGCATTCTAACTAAACAGCAGTTCTATGTCATATACGCATACGCGTGTATCCTTCACGCAGTGACGTAACGCCTATGCGCTCTTGTACAGGGCCCCAGACCCCTAAGGTTCCATAAGGCCCCCTACCCACAGAGTCCTCGATATAGCACCTTGAGCCAAAAAGGCTTTGTTGATACATAACAGCATACTAATCTTAATTCATTTTCTTGTTTGTATACTTGATTAGCCTATACATGGGTTTTTAATCGTTTGTAATTTGAGTATTATTTAATGCGTTTCTTTGGTATTATTGTACATTTATTTAATAGTTTATACATGAATAACATATGAAATTATATATTGAATGTTATTTTTGAATAATCTGACTTAAAATTTCGTTGAAAGGAACTAAACTGTGTACTTATATCCTTTTGCCAAAGTTTGTCAACATGTCTTGAATCAGAAAACCCACAGCAAAAGGGGATAACTGACATTTTGAGCGCAAAAATCAATATTTATAGAAAAAATGTGTTCTACACTGGAAGAGAAAAAAACAAATGAGCATTTTCCTGTACTGAAAAGTCCTGAAAATTTAAGATGGTCCTTGAATGTCCTGGAAATTTGATCATTTAATTAATTGCAGTACTACAATT
>NW_022706879.1:0-737 GCF_011630105.1 Anneissia japonica
AATGTCCCATCTTTCTTCAGGGTCCGCAGAAATCGTTGAAGTTTTCCTTCACGTGTGATTGTGGGATCGCCAGTGATTTGTTTAAATTTGGTTTGGTCAGAAATGATATCCATTATGGCAGAGTTGTATGATTTTCGATCCAAAATAACAACACCGTTCCCTTTATCTGGTTTAAGAATCACTATATTATGGTTCTTTTTAAGTTCTTTCAATAAATCTTCTTTAAGTCATTAGATGTAGGGCAGTAGGCATTTAGGTATGTGTTTGCCAAGTGTGTCAGATGAGATCGAAGAGTACCAGCTTTTCCAGGATCGATGAGCTTTCTGGCCATTGTCCTGTGAATGTTCTCAAAACATGCAAAAATATCGGTTTTGTTAATCTTGGGTGGGCATGTTGAAAATGTTAAACCGTTCTTGAGTACGTCTAGTTGTTCTTGGGTGAGCTTACACGATGATATATTTGATACAGTTTCTTGGTGATTGAACGGAAGTGGTGAGTTTCCGGTGAGATGTTTTAATTTCTTGTTATGTTTAAGTAACGTTTGGGAGGCATACCTGTCCACATTCGCCTTTAATGTCCTGTTAAGTATGTAGAATTCAGCTCCGTTCATACAACTCTGCCATAATGGATATCATTTCTGACCAAACCAAATTTAAACAAATCACTGGCGACCCCACAATCACACGTGAAGGAAAACTTCAACGATTTCTGCGGACCCTGAAGAAAGATGGGACATT
>NW_022706880.1:0-764 GCF_011630105.1 Anneissia japonica
GTATTATTGTCTTTGATAACAATATTATAGTTTTGTCAGCTATACTGTACATGGCTATATGAGCTATTTAATTCCTATTTTATTGTAATAACATTACTCATAAAATATTTATTTCTGATAAATAGCTTACATTTCAAGTAAAATTAAACATAAAGGGTAACTGTAATTATTTGTCACCATCGTTATTTTATAAACTATACAGGAGTGACCCAGAATAAATTAAAGCCTCGGCAGTTTGATGAAATTAGAGCCAAGTCAGCAGTGAAGGCCAGGTCAACAGTTAAACCCAAGTCAAGAAAACAGGGGATGAAATCAGAAGAGGTAAATAGAAGATATATACTGTAGTGAGCCTAACTGTTATTTAATCATAAGTCTTATATAGTGTTATTTGCAATAGACCATTCTGGAGTGTCAATTAATCTTAACAACTGACCAATCAGGACGGGGCCTACAAGCGAAAGTGTTCTACAAACGCACATGTTTGCGTATCTTTTAACACTGTCATTTGGTGGGACCTTAGCAACAATATCCAAGGGGCGGGGCTTAGCGGAAAGGTCAAAGGACAAATGTTAAAGTCAATTATGTCAATAACTTAAATTTGCTGGAGCGTAACCTGAGCTTTCAAAGGTATCAATCTTCCTAATCCATTTTCTTTTCCAGGACTTAAGAAAAAATCAAGGGCAGCTAAAGCCATCACTAAAGGATCTACGTCCAGAAGACAAAACACGTATTGCCAATTTGATCAGAGAGTTAGCCAAGTATGT
>NW_022706881.1:0-1338 GCF_011630105.1 Anneissia japonica
ATATAGGCCTATATATATAACATGGTCATGCTTCTAATATAATAACTTTGTTATAATTATTAAAGATTGTTTTAATGAATGACATAATTTATGAGAGAGTAAGATAATAATATAATGCACGATATACAGTGTCGATATTAATTTCCCCATTTCAAAAATAAGTTATCGATAATGCTATAATTCCTTGTTGATTTACACAATAAAGTACCATATAAAACAATCAAATTTAAGGGTTTTGGCGAGTAATAAAAAATGGCCACATTTCCCATTTAGTTAACAAGAATATTTTTTGTTTTAAAGCCAATAAAATAGGCATGGTGCACACAAAATAATTCGCGCTCTACAGCACGTGAACACTTTCCCGACGTCCACTGACCGTCAATTGGGAGCTAATATTAATGTGAACACAGAACAAAAACGCTCATCAAATTCAGTCATACATGACTTGCTTCCCATGCGTTGTACGTATGCATTGACGTACGATGCAGCCGTGGGAATGTGTCAAACGCGATGGACTCCAACTGTTAGTTAAACAGAGACAGGATTTCGAAATGATCATAATAGAAAAAAAACTATGATAGCATCGTATTGTCAATGTAATACTAATGGTGATGATGATAGTGATGATGGGTATGATGAGGATGATGTTTACAGTAAAGTTAGGCTCCGGAGGAACAAAATGAACTCAAAAAGTACATTTGACGAAGAAGTCGGGAACGGTTAATGAAATACAAATTTTTTGAATATTTAAAACTGGGGAAAAAGGGGCGTAAAACCACCCTTTTCCACCTTTTTTCTTTCGGAACCTGACTTTAAAGTCAAATTAACATTTATTCATTCAAAAGAAAATTGCGTTGTGCTTATGTAGTGTAACAATTTGAAGGTTTTGAAAGGGATAAAACGTTACAAACATTACAAACAATTATAAAATATTGATATAAAAACACCAAAAATGGTTGATAACGCTGATGATAATAACGACCGATGACGAAAACAAAGACGACGACATGAGCAGCGAAGAAAATGACGACGACGCCAAAATGACGACGATGGCAATGATAGCGGTGCTCATAATCACGATAAAGATGCTTGGATGCTTGTGTGGAACACAAAAATTAAAACTCTTGAAAGTCTGAAGAATTATAGCTGGTGTTGAATGATTTCGATTGTATACCAACAAATTCTCATTCGTTATGATTTGTTTAAAGAGGGCGCATTTTCAATAACGTACATTTAATTCGTGTATCCACACAACGCGATCATTGAATTTTCCTCTGAACTAAGGTCTGCTGCTCGTGAAAAAAAAAATAAAGTTAATTGGTATTTTATTATTATTGA
>NW_022706882.1:0-897 GCF_011630105.1 Anneissia japonica
TAAAAAATGATAAAAAAATTTTTTTTTATAGGAGATTGTTATATTGCTTACCTTGTCAATATCATCTGGTTTCACTACTGTGATGATTTTCGTCACGACGTCGATCATCATGCGCAAGTTCGTAATAACCGTGTACTTTAACTTCTCATTAGTCTTAGAGTACAGAATTATTCCAGTGTCATTTAGATAAACGAGGACAGTTTTGAGCGTTGGTTTAGAAATTCCACATTCAGATGCAATTTCCATGACCTTAAAATGTTGAATGAAAAGAGAATTCCATTCATAGAAATGCAAGAAATATATTGTAGTCAGCTACCTTGCTTAATTCGACCCTTTTATACAGGGGGTAACCCAACTAATGATGATTGTTTCTTGCTTTATATATGTTGATTAGATTTCTTCCAAAGTTATTATTCAAACGCTGATTGGCTCTTGCCTTATATGTTAATTTAAAAAGCTGCGAAGTAGTTGGTAGTGAAATGTAGGGCAGAACTATTAGTGACTCCAAATTGGCTGGATGTAAATTCGTTCTATTATCACTATAACAACTCCCTAGTTTTATACACTACCTGTATTTTCAAGTTGTTTTGGTAAGTTTTTATTAACTATTAAAAGAAGTCCAAGGTTCATTACACAAGATAAACTGTCATTCATCTTTATTCAGTTACTATGACGGAATATCACTTTTGCTGAATCACACTGATTAAGGTAGATAAACGCTACAATATAGACCCAAAGGATGCAAGATCAGTGACGACTATAGGATCAATTTTCGGGGGGGGGGGGGCACTAAGCTGTTCAACAGGGAGACTTGAGCTCATAGGCCCGATCCGGGAGAAGGGTTTGCGAGGGGGTTCCCCTCCCAAATGAGACTTTCTTTTTTAAGAATAGGAACAT
>NW_022706883.1:0-631 GCF_011630105.1 Anneissia japonica
ATATATACTTGTATAAAAAAATAATAATGGGTTCCAACAAAGGAGTGGGTGGATTTTGAATTCCTCCAGAAGTCGAAATTTGTGAAATTCGAATATTGTTATAGTGACTGCAATAAGCTTTCAAAACAATCTGATAGTACTACGTTGTAAACAAACTGAATAAATATACTTGTACAATGGAACTTTCATTTAGTATCTGTATATAATTGAAGAAGAAATATGTGGTAGACACCATTAAAAATAATAACTGATGCCTAGTTGTTGTTATCAAGTGCAAGTGGATTTGAATAATTATTCATTCATTAAACAACATTTATTTCCGTAAATTTTAAACAATGTTTATAGTAAATCATTATTATAACAAGAATGTATGTAAATAAATTAATCATGAAAAACGATTAACTAGGATCTTTAATGGCAGATAAAAATATCTTTTCACGTAGGATACTCACAGTAACAACATAATTTAAATAAAAATATTAAAAAGGCAAATTATACGCCATGCTTAAAATATTGGAACCACGCTTCAAAAAAATATTAATGCAAATGCAAGGTCAATAAACAGACTTGTTATGTACTAAAATAGCAATTTTTGACAATGTTAAGGAGAACCCCAGACGACAAAAGAATT
>NW_022706884.1:0-987 GCF_011630105.1 Anneissia japonica
GCGGCTTCCTGTCCGGCCTTCGACAGCTTGAAATTAGATTTAGTGAAGTTGACCACGTTGTTCATGGCGTGTCCGACGGCCGTGCGATCGAACGTCGCTTCCGGATCCATCACGTCGTCGACGATCTCCTTGATACCTTCGAACGCGTCCAACCTGTGAACCCGGATGTCGGTCGGGTTCATCAGCACCAGAGACGAAGAGGAGGGACGTGCCTTTCACTATGGCCACGATGGTCTGTGGCGATTCGATGGCTGGTCTCGAGAAGAATTCGTCGTAGCTGGCGTCCGAGTCGGATACGGGACCATCGAAAAGGCAGCGGCGCGTCACGTCCAAGGCGACTGGACAGTACAGAACGAGGAACCTGTTGGTCGGCGTCGACTTGTTGTCCGAGTAGCAGACCACGTTGAAGCTCACGCGCGCCAGATCTCCCTTGACTATCTCGGACCGCCGCTTACCCGACATCGGCTTCGGTGGCAGACCGGGTATCAGGTCGGCGACCGGCAAGTTCTTGTACCTCCTGTCCGTGTCGGCGTTTTCGAGGAAGGCGTTCCTCGCCCAATCAGACACGTGTTTGAGATCCGGATTGTTTTCCTCCATTGAACTGCGCGATCGAGCGAGGTCGTTCGCCTTTCTGAATCTGGTGCCCGTCTTCATCTTGATCTGCGGGCATCTCGGCGATCCCTCGACGGGAAGCTTGAACTTCTGGTAAACGTTGGCCCCGTCCGCCACCTCTTTCGATCCGTAACGACCCCTGAATCTCTTCACGAATCCGGCTAAGAATCGATCGACGTTCAACTTGCCGCCGGAGTCGTGACACTCCTTGTAACTAGGGTGCGACATCCAAGCGGTCGCCGCGTGGTGGAAGAACAGGGCGTCTATCAAGATGGCCACCAGTCCCATCTTCGCCATCCTGAACGGCCCATTTTCGGGATTGTAGATTCCGTTGAGGTTAAACGAGTAACTGGCTGCGTTCACGTCCGTCGTACC
>NW_022706885.1:0-1947 GCF_011630105.1 Anneissia japonica
AGGGCCCCAGGCGCGAGGGGCCCCGACATTGTACTTTAAAAAAATATAATATAAACTATAATACCGTAGTTTCATTCAATGGGGCCCCGACAGTTTTAAACAATAAAAGCTGGATTCTGATGTTTGAGATCATGCTTCTGATTTTGTGATCACACAATTATTTTTTCAATCTCCAGCAAATTTTAAATAGCATCCAAAATCCTCCTTTTGGGAATGTAAGGAAATAGATAGTGCTTTCCTTTGTTGGATCGATTGTAACTCGCAACGCCAAAACGAATGGCACTTCAGAAATAACAGTACAGTATACCAATTATTCTCTCAAACTTTATATCCTATCGTGTTGTTTGTGTTTTAAGTTAACTTTATTTATTTATTTTTTTAAGCGTACAGGTTAGGTTTTAAAATCCTTAAGTTAAATTATTAAAAGTTTTCTTTTTATTTTCAATGAAAAATAAATGCGATCGTTAATATCGATCTTGGTACAATGTAAACCTGTAATCATATGACTACTTATACAGTATATTATAGGCCTATACTAGGACCAGGCCTCCTAATATAATATAGAGGCCTAGTCCAAGACCTTGTTACAAATCCCAACCCACATAAGCCTTGCCTATAATGCCTACCATAGGGCTCGTGATCGCGGTACCCTGACCATTAAAAATTAGCAGACGCACTTGGAAGCGTTGTTCACGGCATTGGACTACAGCGAAAAATGATTCCCCCATCACTAATGGAACAGGCCCACGTCACGCTTGGCTGACAGGTTTTGATTTACATTTTGTGTGTCTGTGCCATAAGCAGTCTGTGCCATAAGTCCATGTTCTAGTGTTGTTGTAAAATGCATTTCAAACCAGGCTGGTTTTTTATTTATGTTTTGGAATAGAATTTGGAGAGGGCGTTTGATCAAGTTAGACCTACGCTTTGAATTTGAATTACATTTTAAAGAAATTAGAACTACATTTTGGAAAATTTGAACTACGTTTTCAAAAATTAGAACTTCATTTTGGGAAACTTGATCTACATTTTGAGAAATTTACGCCTACGTTTTAATAAATCAGACATTGAATTTTGCAATTACATTTTGATTTTAACATGGAAACTTAAAACTTACAATTAACGTGTGTAACTGACCTATAACTAATGGCCCGCGTATGCGGAACATACGAGCCATACGCTGGCATACGTCGAAAAGTGTTTTGACGTAATCGCCGTACTAGGACTTATACCAGCGTGCTCTTAACTTATACGAAACTTACCAATAAATTATTTAACGTACGCCAGCATATTCTCCATTTTTTCATACGTCGGCATACGCTGGCTAAATCGTGAAGGTATGGCAGGGCCATTATGCTATGAAATATGTAAATAAACCTATCAATTGTATTTGAATTAGACTTACAAGTGAATACAGTATGTTGAAGTTGGACAGAGTGCTAGTATAGTTTTTTTTTTATTTATTAAGTAAATTAATTGACAAACAGACCATGTAGGTATTCCTCCATGGACAGATCTATTTGATAAATTTATACTTAATAGAGCAAAAAGAAACATCGTGGGGTGGGGAATCAATATGTTAGAGTGAGGCCTACGTTTCTACAGGGATCCAGGTCCTACAGCGGCCCCGGTCGCGATTTTTTTTTCCGTACGAAACATTTGCATGAAACTTCACTCGGGCCATCTCGGATTGACTCGAGTGAGTACGATACGAGGAACAAGAGCAGACGCTTCGCAATGTCGTGACGCTCGAGTTTTACTATTATTGCTCTTTCTATGTTTACCTACGGTAGGCCTATGGCGTATGTGATGTACGTCACTGTGTAACTAACTGTGACCTTCTTGGATGTTATTAAATGTTAGTATATTATCTACAACAACAACAGCTAGTACCTACTGTTATACAGTGTAGATAGGTACAGTTATGGGTCAGGCTGACACAACGCTTCA
>NW_022706886.1:0-902 GCF_011630105.1 Anneissia japonica
ACCATATAGTGTGAAATCAATTGCCACCAATGAGATTCGAATGTCCAACAAAAGTTGTGATGCATAAGCAGGCGTTTCCTTTAAGGTTTTTTTTTAACTAGCCAAGTGGACCAGTAAATTAATATTTTTACTGGTCCTCAATCCTTTTTCACTAGCCACTATCTTGCCAACTTCTGAAGGCCCAAATACCATATTTGTGACATGCTAATCATGCTGCCCATCACCGATGAAGTAACACTGACAGATACAGAAAAATCGTTCTGTTGTCTCTGTATGAAATTATGCCGCGAAATATAAATACAGGAATCTATTTGTATGTACAGTACACTCTCACAATACGATGTTCGGTTTTCTGGAAAGATCGGTTTGTGGAACATTTCTATTGAATTCTTTCCGATTAAGGTAGGCAAGTTAGGGCCTAGCCTACAGTAGATACTAAAATAGGCTTAGCATAGCCCAATCTAAATTCGGTATGACTAGCCTACGAAAAGTTAACATATTATTTAACATAAAACGTACAGTACCTGTTGTTTAGCTGTAGTGCACAGCAAATTGAATTACTGTACCAACAAAACGAATGCTTTTATATTGTTTTTACGTGCATTTTCGATCTGACATTTTTTTCTAAACTGTAAACACAACACATTCTTAGCGGTCACGATGCGACTCATCAGGTCGCGTCTCTTAAACTCTGCCTCCTAATTGTTTAATTTTTTTCGTGGGGTCATGTTGGTTGGGCAAAAATCCCATGTGCTTGGCTGTCATGACGTCAGATCGCCCAAAGTTTCATAGTGCATGACAGCTTGCTGAATTTTTAATTAAACAAAATAATTTAGAGACAGGGGTTTATTTAAGAGCCGGCGGCCGGCGCATTCGATCGGCTACTACGATGTTTTCGCCGG
>NW_022706887.1:0-2847 GCF_011630105.1 Anneissia japonica
CCCATAAGATGGCATATTTTATTTTCCGTATTAATTTTAGTTAGTAATTCATCAATAAGTTTTGAAAACCAATAATATTTGTACAGGGAGGTTTGTATACAGTGCCAATAATTATGTTTTTCTTTGTATTAAGTATTATTTCAATAAATATAGAATCACCAAATTCTTTCGGGAGGGCAAGATCAGGGCGAATACGAACATTAAATTCGTTACGAATGAATAAATAAATATTGATGATCATACTGTACATCAATTTAAACTTATATATGTGTTTAATGATATTTGTGTTTAATGATATGTGTTTAGCTAATATACAAATAGTAAATCATAATTGTGCTAATTAAGAGCTTTCTATAGATATAATAACATGTCGTACTTCATGAATTACTGACCACGCCCACTTTTCCTCCCCGGGAAAGTCCACTCTGAATGTTCTCTTTGAAATGATATGTGTTTAGCCAAAATACAAATAGTAAATAATAATTATACTAATTAAGAGCTTTTTATAGATATATAACATGTCATGCTTAATAAAATACTGACCACACCCAGTTTGTGATCGCATGTCTTACATTTTGGTTTTTGGACAGCCTCTATATAATTTCACAGTAATTAACGATAGGATGTCGAAAAATAACCCACAACCTTTACTCTGTGACCTAACCTCTTTCTTTTCTTATTTGCTATTGTAAGCCGCGTGACAGCGGCCATGTTTCAATCTCGACATTTTTAGAATTAAATTTTCTTTCAAATAAATGTAAACTTGAGATTGATTTTTCCACTCTAAAAGGTAATTAATTTTAGATGTATTATGACACCATATTCTTACTCTCCCTTGGGAATATCAAATTTCATAAAAATTTGAATTCCTAATTTGAAAAATGTTTTTGTTTGACTTTCAGTGCTTCACACTGTTTACATCGTAAGGCGATATCACTTACTAGTGACATAGAAGTGGATAATTAAAAATTTGTTATAAAATCTGGGGGTTGGGAAATAGGGGGTTCGAAAGCTGAAGTGGTCGTAAATTAACGTATGTCGAAATTTAGTGACTTAACCCTATATTCATTAGTAGTATTGTAACAAGGAGGAAGAGAACAAGTTTTTACAGAAAACGATTGATGATAGGCCTACCCCTACTAAGTAGCTAGGCCTAGGCCGGCAGACCGTTTTATGTTAAAAATGTAAGGTTAATTAGGTAGTCGTGAATTGCATTCTAAAAATGTATTTACATTTTTTGTGTTCATTTATTTATGGAATTATAATAAACAGCATCTGTTGGGGAAATTTTTAAAAAATAGTAACAATTTTGTCAAAATTTGAAGCACATCAAATATGTTCATTAATATTATTTTTTATAACGTTATGAAGTGTAGTATCATAAAAAAATATATAACAGGGGTTTATTTATGAATTTGAGTAGCAGGAGAAATTTGAAAGTAACAGGAGAGTAAATTGAAATAGGCCGGGGGTATGGGGGGGCGCCTAGGCCCCCATCAGGGTCCAGGGGCAAAGCCCTGTCGGGGGTCAAGGGGGCGAAGCGCCATTGCGCTCCAGGGTATTAGAGTTTTTAAGCCCTTTTGATGGCATTTCTCTACATCATTTTTTTTAAACAGTTTTCAGAATCAACTATGAGCTGTAAAAAAAGTTGATATTTTTACATATACTGTATATCTTCATACATAGGCCTAGCCTAAATAGATACTGTAAACCAGAAACTTTCGCAAATTGATAATTTCGGCTTTTTTCGCGACATTAAACTTTCGCGAATCTCAAAAAGCCTAAATTTAATTCATGAGAGGAATATCATACAATAGCTGAAAATATCGTATCGTGAGTTTAGGCCTAGGTTAGATAGGCCTACAGCCACTGTGTAGGCTATATCTAGGCCTTGGTAGGCTTAGGCGCCATATAAACCTGCAGCCTACCTCAGTTGCTAGGACCAGGACTTAGCTGGCTATCCCAGGCACAGATAAGAAAGAGACAAGTTTACACACATACACTACTCACTCATATGATATTCCCTAATTTTGTATGGTATTCAAGCATCCTATAAAATGAACAATGTTTATCAATGTTTTATTAACAAATTATTTTCCTGTAGGCCTAATATCGATTCAAAAACATTGATTGATGATGATTGAACATCGTGGTATGTCATATGGTACGGAAAATTAGTTTCCCGTTTGAACTTCTTAGTATACACTGCACAGTGGTTGCACATGTGCAATCACATGCAGTGATGATCACAACCTCATTAATTAGTATACTTACTGAGTAGGTTAGAATAGGCCTAGAATTTACGAATTTTTCGAGCTCAACATCGGAATTTAAGGTCAGAATATTGATTCAATAATTGAAATACATTCTTTTTTAAGTTTATACACATTTAAAAAAAATCCACCAAAATAAATTGAAAATACAATTTTTATAATGAAGTTGTTTACTTTTCACAAATATATTGAAATTTGTGGGGATTCACCATTTAGCTATGCGCCCTAGATCTGCGTTGAAGAAAACATCTAAGGAGAGCAAAAAATAGTTCTAAAATTTACGCAGATATCGAAAAGGAATGGATACCACATTGGAAAAAAATGTCTCATGTGATGTCGTGAATTGAGACGATTTGGCTTGCTTTGCCGTTTTAATCATTGTAAGCCTACTATCTGTAACTCTGAAATTGTGAGTGTAAACAGCATTCAATATAGTTGGTTCGCCTTGCTACCTCCGCCACCGAGTGTAAACGAATTTGAGCCAGTGTTGGTTTTTTTTTTTTATTATTTATCATTTCCGAAATATCTATGTCATCACAAAGAGGGCTAGTAAAATAAAAATGAAATGAAAATA
>NW_022706887.1:2870-15726 GCF_011630105.1 Anneissia japonica
GATGATCTGTTTTTTTCTTCTCCGCGGTAAGAAAACCCGGAAGCCCAATGTACGGAAAAAGAGTTTGGGCGATGTATATCGTCATCACCTGAGCACGTGGTGGAGGAGAAATTTCTATTATCTTATTGGCTAACATTTGGTGATTTGGAGGCGTGGCTTCTTTGATGGACTCACCCAGGCACGACTGCCAAACTTTGAACTTTAACTTTGTTTACGCCGTGAGTTCATGAAAGTCAAACATGGAGTCTGAGAATTGGTAGACATTTTAACGAACTTTCAACAGAAAGGAACATCGAAATTAGTGCATACTATTGCAAATTAACTTCATGTAGGTAAATAAGGTTCTTTACTACAGGCCTGTTGCGCTATTTATATTGGTGGTTTTTGTATTAATTTTTGTACAGCATTGATTAAAGTAGCCGGCGAAAACATCGTAGTAGCCGATCGAATGCGCCGGCCGCCGGCTCTTAAATAAACCCCTGTATAATTATGTAATATATTTTCGATTTAAAATATAATCAAATTTAAATGCATTAATAAAAAAATTTTTTGAAATAAATAGTAATAAAAGGTCAAACAGCAAATGAACGGCATTTTAATATTTTTCAACCACAACATTCTTCTATGTCCTTTTTAATGTTTGATGCATTATATTTTCCATTTATTATAAGTACTCTACATAACATAGTACTTATAACATTTTGGACTCTGAACTAATACTCTAAAGGTAACATTTTTACTATCATTCTTAGTACACTATATTAAAATGAAACTTGCATATATTTTCCATTTAAATGTTTCATATAATGTTTAGTTTTCATTACCGATGTATTGTCACACTATAAAATATTGTATTAAAAATGAAGCTCAGACTTTTTGTTTTTGAATAAGATTACAGTATAACAAAAATTTAAAGAACAATACCTTTTGGTTATATTATCAATGATACTGTAAAGAAAGTACATTATAATTATGTCAGTTGTATTTTTACAGAATCAAGATACTGTATGTTGTCTTCCAACAGCGGGAAACGTACAGTAGGTCTAGAATTATAAAAGTTGAAGAATTAAGCAAGACAACATGTAGAAGATTAAATACATTATAGAATTGTCAATATTATTGATGAAATAGTCTAAGAGCATTCACAGTGTACATATTACCACAACATGAACTGGATTATTCTAGGCTATATAGGGGGCCCCATATATATATGGGGCCTAAATTATATCATTTATAACCGATTTATTACCACTTTAATAGTAGGCCTGCATGATTTGTAAACAACTAATTAGCTTAAATATTGACTAGACCGAAGTCGGGTTATTACGTTAATTACTCACTTCATCATGTTATGACCCTAATGGCGCACCATATATAATGCTGTTTATAAGCATCGAACACCACCTGGAGAGGGCCTAGGCCTAGTTCTACTAAGCCCAGACAGGCAGACCATTTTACGTTTAGGCCTACATCAAAACATGTGATATTATAATGAAAAATGTAATGTAAGAGAGAACAAGTTGAAAAATAATGTAAATGTTTCTGGAGATAGAACCCAATCGGAGTGAAATGAATATACTTATGGAGATCTGAGGAGTGTGGTTTTTAAAAAGCAGGGGGAAAAGTGGAAAAGGAAAAGTAATTCAAAACTGAAAAATTACTAAGCTTCGTTTTCGAAACAAAAACATAAACATCAAAGGTCCAAGGAAAAGGTTTTAGTTCAGAAAGAAAAATTGAAAAAGTATTAACAATGATCCTCAAAAAAGGATAAAATTAATTTTTTGTACATAAATTGTGACTTGCTTTTAAATATGGGAGATGAGTGAAAATTAAGATTTGAAGAAGAATACCCGGATATGATTACTGAATGTAAGTTATTACCGAAATCAACTTCTATTCTAGAGATCACAGGCTTTCAATTATTCTTCCCTGAGCAGAAAAAAAAAAAGAAGTGTTGGAATTTATTTTAAAGGAAATTTTTCAGTTTCTGTTATCAATATGGGAAATTTTTAAGAAGCTGTTTTAGGTAGAAATTAAAATTGGAAAAGAAACTATGATTGTAGGATTTGTTTATGTCCGAATGGTAGCAGAGAAAACAATAACAACATTTGTGACACTTCAGTAAGGCAGATGTTTTTAAATCCGAATATTGTTTTATTGTAGTTGGCGATTTTAATTTTGGAAATATAAACTGGTTAGATTCTGTAGATAAAGGAGGTGATATGGTGGATAGTGGATTGCTTCTTGGTCTGGTATAATGATTTATTTTGGTTTCAGCATGTGGAAGGCCCAACATGAAATCGGACTGGACAGCTACCCAGTTCACTTGACTTCCTTTTTGTTTATATTGTTAACAACAATATAAACCTATCATCCTTGGCATCCAAAAAGTGAGGTCACAGAGTTCAAGTTGACTTTTAAACACACAAACTAGTAGTAAAATGACTTGTAGAAAGCTGCAATTTTGCATGTAGTTGCTATCCGGTGTGAAGTTGAACCGCTGGTAATATCTTGCGTTTTGATGAATAATAAAAATGTAGGCGATGAAACCAATTAAAAAAATATTTGTTAAACATGATTCACTTGCAAAATGTCTCATGAATAAAGCCATCCATGTCTTCTGGTTTCTGGAGATGAAGTCTCAGTGGCTGGTCAATCGCGACACATAGAGATCAAAGCACATGTAAGTGTAACCACAATAGTAGGCCTTTGTTTGAGCCTTTGTTTGAGCATTTCCAGTATTTTTTATGATACAGTATTTTCCAGAGTAATAAGTCAATATTTTGGAAGAAAATTTACCGTACATCGCAAAATTGGGTGGTGGACTTACTCCAAGTGAATGTTAAAAAATTGAGCACGATAAATCGGCGACAATCAACGGAGCTTGTTAGACAAAGGGAGTTGGACCAACCAAAGGGCCCTACACTCTATACTACAACAGTCTAGCCTAGGGGCTTAAGCCTAGCTAAATTTAGCCCAACAGATAGCATTCATATAATATATTGTAAAAATAATGCAATACTATAACAAATGCTGTAAATAAAATATTTATAATTGTATAATTCATAAGTTTAGGACCCTTAAACAATAATCGCTAACTCCTCCAGCTGTCACTCGATGTTTATTTACTTCCCAACTATGGAACGCCAAAAGGAAAAATTACAAATGGCGATGTGCAAAAGTCAGTCGCAGTGCAAAAGTCAAGTGGCACACTGCAAAGCTAGAGTGGTGCAGTGAAAAAACTAAAGTGGCACAGTGCAAACTCAAAATATGTGTGCCACCACGTTTTAACTAAAGTAGAGCACGTTTCAGGTCATTTTGAGCATTTCAAATTTTAATTTTTAATTTTTAGCTATACCCGAGAATTTTTATGTGCGCAGCACGTACGGAAGCTAGACATTACGTTTTTCACATATTTTGGGGTCCTGACATTGTTTTCACTATTTTCTATTCTTTTCACAATGCCGTACGCACACATCAAACATATGGATCTTTGCGCGCCTTTGTGCCGATATACAGTGAAGTTATTCTAAAATCAAGCCTATTTTTATTCATATATGTGACTTCTTTTTACATTTCGATGATGTCATCATGGATAAAATTGATGTTTTTTCTGACCCCACTCATCTTTCTCTCCTCAAAACGTTGATGACCCCATATCAGCTTAACCATTCGTCATTTCTGAATCATATTAGTGAGCATAAACCTCAGGTCAACGTTGAATATCATGTATCTTAATTTTCTTTGCATGCGTCATAAAGTGCATGTACTGTACGCGTGCATCAATATTAATATATGCTTAAAAGTCATGCCTCAGTTTATAGCTCCTTAAGAAGAAAGGTGACCTCTAATTTTTATTATGTATTCTGAAAGCACATGAGTTGTAGATATGATTTTATGGATCATTATGGCTGATCGGACATTGTGATGTCAACAATTTGCCGTCTGAATTAAGAAAAAAATGAATTTTTATTTATGACGTTATTTTTATAATTGTTTGAATGTATCTCGCTCATTCTTGATTGATCATCTCCCACATGTGAGTGTGTTATAGCTGAGACAATTCACTTTCCTTTCATTTTTCATTTTGACGACGTCATCATCAACCTACATGCGTTTTCAAATTTAACAATTAACAAGGTTCAATTTCTTGTATCATTACCGTCCAAGCGCACGTTGTGAGGTGTGCATATGTGTGCATTAAAATTTTAAATTTTCAATATTACTTCTCAGATAATTTAAAGAATATTTCAGGTTATTTTCAGCATTCCAAAACTTCCCATAATTTACTCGCCACATGCTCATTTCCACATGCATATTGACTTACTGAAGCTAGAATTTTTGTTTCCTTAAATATTTTGGGTTCCTCACACTGTATTTATGTCAGGAGTCAACTTTCTTTGCCATTACCGTGTGTACAGGCGTCAAGACGTGCACGTACGTATGCATAAATCTTTAAAAGTACTCAAAATTACTCTTTTAAAAAAAAACTAATTGGAGCATGAAGTGCGGTGGATCACCAAACTCGTCCTCAGTGACGAGTTCAAGTCTAGTTAATGTTTAGGAATGTCGAAATTCAGTTAAATTAGAAATTTCGTATTATATTTATAAATTGTTATAACATGTATAAAATCATGATTTTTCTTAACAAC
Organism: Anneissia japonica; assembly: GCF_011630105.1. NCBI lineage: Eukaryota > Metazoa > Echinodermata > Crinoidea > Comatulida > Comatulidae > Anneissia > Anneissia japonica. The sequence goes on from NW_022706887.1 coordinate 7,523, forward strand.
TAAAATCTTGCCGGGAATGGGGCTTTAAGACTTTTAATATTTTATGAATCTTGACTTTTAAATAGACAAATATCAAGTTGATTATGTGTGTTTAGAATAGAGCCAAAATTGATTTATATCATAATGAAGAAAACAATTAATGTACAGACTGACGTTTAAAAAAAGTGAGAAAAATTGCCTTTATTTTTTTTACTACTGCTGTACCTAGAATTGTAGAAATTTTGGCTCGTTAAATATTTAACATTAAGTGATGCATTCTAAATAATGATGTATTTTAGAAATATAAAATATATTCACATGTATTAGGCCTACTATGTATACTACTACTAAAACAATGAAAGTTTTTAAAAATAGACCTACCTACCTTTCAAACACATGATACCATAATCAATTTCTCAGGATCACTAATCCTACAGTAATAGTGCATGAAAAATAAATTATTTTTGGTGGAGGTTTTTAGACCATAGCTGCTTTCTCTTTAACAGAATTGACAATAGGTTGCAGTTGAGGAATAGCCATACAAAACAATAGAGGAATTGTGGATTTCAAACAGAATTTTACAACATGTTCAGTAAATGTGATATATAAAATTTGGGCAGACATTATTTTACAAACTATATTATCAGAATTGTGAATTTCAAACAAAATTCTAAAACCATATTCAATATAAATGTGAAACAAAAATAGAGCAGCCATTTTACAGTCTAGTATTTATATTTAAAATGACATTACAAGTTCAGTAGTTATATTCAAGATTGATTTTTTCCAGAAGCTGCATAATATGTTGCCATATACGGTGTTGCTGTTATTTACATTTTTTGATCGTAAGTATTATTTTTCAGTTATTTTCTTTTTAATTGAATATTTATTCATTTCATCATAAAGTAACTGTTTCATCGATAATAAACCAAGCACAGTTAGGCCTACATAAAAATAGTGATGTTGGCATAACCTGACCTATCCTAAAAATATCAGCCGGCCCTAGACATTTTTATTTAAATTTCACCATACAAGTTTACTAAGTTTAACAACATACAAAAAAAACAAAAAAACAATGCAAAACGACTGAAATACATTTTTTTTAAAAGTAGCATGGATATTTTAGGCAGGTGCGGGCTGTTTAATTTCTTTTTTAATGAGACTTCTAAGTCTAGCCCTAGACATAAGACTGCTTGCAAACCAGTTGTTAAGCAGTATGTTTCAAATTATTAAAACAATAAATAATGGTGAACTAAAATGTTATCAGTTAGGTTAGGCCTAGGCTTGCGCAGTGTCCCCCGATGAGTGATCGTGGTTGGGCGTCACTCAAAATGTTTTAAAAGGTGTCCATGGCAAAAAATAGGACAATTCAGGAGCTTTAAAGGATTATTTACTAATTGAATTTACACATTGTCTAATATGTTGAAAATAAACATGATTTTTTTTTCTCCCCGACAAATTGTGGTTTTTCTTCCCGACGTGAAAGAGAGTCAGCTCTTCCCGGCGGGGCCCAGTCCCCACTGACGCTAATTATTGTGGCAGTCAAAAAAAAATTGTAAAAATCCCTACTTACCCTTTTGTTTGGGGACCGTTACACTAACATAACATTTGTGTTTTAAAGCCCTTAAATGTAAACTTAATGTGAGCTTTTGTGTTGCAATATGATTTCTCCAAGCTATGTGAGGTTGCATCCATGGGCAATGCCCTATGGAGTAGCTCTCTTCCTGTCTGGATTGGTCCTGGAGTTAAAAGAGTTGGTCATCGTCTGTTTTTGTTTCCTGAAGCTCATAGAAAGTTTACATCAAATTGTGCATGGGCTATTATCGATGAAACAGTTTCACTAACATTATTTTGTTGGGTGAAAAATACAGAAGCTGCATGGATGAAAATTAAATATGACATGGTTATATATATTAGGAATCAAATGGATAAAAAATGGTAAAAATTAAAGAAATAATTTTTCTGTTTTTAGACAATTATTGAAATCATAGGAAATCATCACAAACATTGCAATTGTTTAGAAACATATTCTTTGAAGGGGATTATTGATATTATATTAATAAGCCAGTTAATCTCAAAGAAAATCCGGAAATAGCAAATGCATTGATATTTTTATGAATCTGTCTTCAAATGTAACAACGTGTATCATTCCATTGTGGAACGTATTGCTACTGATATAAGTGAACAAAAATGGTCCGATATGGGTATATTGGACAAAAAATATTTTGTATGGTTCACTAACTGCCAATCGATAATAAAATTAAGGTTTTTCAGTTTAAATTTATGCATAGAATCATTTTCATGAATGTAAAAATATTTAGGATTGGTCTGGTAAAGTCTGAATAGACCGAATCGGCGGCTCGGGTCACGTGACTTAGAGTGCGACAGTGCATTGAATATGGCTTCGCCTTGTTAATATAAAGTCGCATCATATATGTTGCAAATGTTGGTAGGAATGCGAGTTATAATTTGGTAACTCACTTAGAAGTGTTCAAAAATTAAATTTTCAAATACTTATATCAGTTTGGTATGGTAAGGCTCCAATGGATAGTGGGAGTAAAGCCTGGAATTTTTTTTAAGGAAAAGTGCGGTACCTTCCAGACGTGCATATTGCTCCACTGAGTCGTCGCCGGCTGAAGTACTTTTTAGGCTTAGGCCCAAGCCAAGAATATAATTCATGGCAATTGCTATCGCAGCATGAACAAAAAAATAAAACGAATCCCCCCATTCGATGCAAGAGTATTATTTTACAGTTATATTAAATTCAAAATTAAATCATAGGATGTTTGTTGTTACTGCCGAGGATAATGATCATCATTTGACAACAAATATTATTAAATACGTACGGCATTAGGATGTACCTACAGTACTATCATACCATGATAGGCCTATTTTCACCAGCCTGTTTCCTAGACCAAGTTTGGTTGAGCAATCAGTACCGTACTTTATTACCTACTCAACTACAGAGATATAAATAGTCAAGGTACGATCCTTGACGATGTGCATATTGCTCCAGTCAGTGGAGGCGTCGCCGGCTGACGTACTTTTTAGGCCTAGGCCTAAGTCAAGAATGTTATTAATGGCAAATACTATCGCAGCATGAAAAAAAAAAAAAAATGAATCTCCCCATTCGTTGCAAGAGTATTATTTTACAGTGATTTTAAATCCAAAATTAAATCATAAGATGTATGTAGTTACTGCCGAGGATAATGATCATCATATGACACATTATTATTACGACTGGCATTAGGATGTACCATACCATGGACCTATTTTAAATAGGTCGATGACCATACCAACCAGGCCTATTATCACCAGCATTAGGATGTACCTACAGTACTATCATACCATGACAGGCCTACTTTCACCAGCCTGTTTCCTAGACCAAGTTTGGTTGAGCAATCAGTGTAAGTAAGTTACAAAAGCACACCATCTTTTGGATGAGATTTAAGCCATTGGTCCTGTGCGCATTATGACCAATGAAGAATGCAGTAGGCCTACACTCTTTAGAAGTCACCAAAAGGACCCAACAGGAAATATATCTTTTTCAGACTTTTGTGAGTTGTCCTTGGTGTTTGCACCGAATATATTCATCCATCCCATCTACATTCATGATTTTATTTCTCAAAAAATGTTTCAACTTGTAAAGCTTAAAAATTGTAGTCATTGATACTAATTCTAGAAAGGACTGGTAAATAATATTTTGAAATACAGTACTGAGGACTGCAAAAAATTCCTATAAGAATAATCGTTTGGATAATGATCAGATAAATATGAGCTACATGTTTGATAATCTAATAATGAACTAATTGCATTTAATACCATATGCTTCATATGCATGTTTAGTTTGTGTGTAATTTGTGTTTTAATCTGGTCTTATCAGGAGTCAACAGTCAAGTCGGTGTCACTTTTCCATCAACTAACGCTGTAGCTGGTGATGATGCCAGATTGGAATGCGCATTTAATTTAGATACTAGGACCTACAGCGCTTCTTTTCTGATACAAAGTGATGTAGATGGAAGTCAAGGTGATACACTTGTGGATTCAAGCTCAACATCTGCTCCTGGGAGTAAATACAGTGTTGAGGAAGACTTGACTAATAATCAAGTCTTTTTTGTGATAACAAATACAACAAGAAGTGATGAAGGATATTACCTCTGTGTCATTCAAAATAGTGGATTGGATGTTACTTCAAATGATCCTGCCAAGCTAACTGTCTTGTGTAAGTATTTTTTAAAAAACTGTATACTATAAAGGCAAATTTTCACTGTACTACTGTATGATCTACTGTATGATAATAATGATAATAATAATACGTACCCCAGTTATACGAATCCTCGGTTTTACATACGCCTCATACTAGGTATCACAACGGACATACAATGCATAACCACAAAACTGATAACAGTGTACAGATTTCACAAATTGCACAGATTTTGTTTGATAAATTTTCTCATTTCTTGTTTGAAATTGATATTAAAAAATATATGTATGGAAACATACATGATGGGGGGTTATGTTACGGTAGACACTAGCAATACACTTGGAGTCAGAGATATATTAAAATAGGTGTTTATTCGATTGTGTCTTGGAGTCAACTAACTGATGATAGTGAACGTGATTGGTCACTGGGTATGGCCTGATAATTCTATTTATAACTGGGTCAGTTTAGGGGTGTACTTTCAAGGTATTTTAAAGTAGGTTATAATGCAACATCTTCCCCTTTTAGATTAAGTGAAAGAGATTTTTTCCGTGACCATCGTTTCACTAATTATTTACACTTCTACAGTTTTGGTTATATGTGTAGCCATTATATATCGTATATACTAATAGTTCAGCTTCAATTCTTTTTATGAGAGATCATGTTGGCATCATGCCGCATGCATGCAATAATTTATATACATTTGGATAGGAGTGTAAGAGCAATTGTTCATAGTTCATTTTATACTGCTCATAAAGTCAGTTATTTAGTGACATAGTCCTGTAGTTTGATGGGTGGTTTGCACATCCGTTTTGGTCGGTCGTGGATAGCTAATGGTGGCATATCCTTGGCACTATTGTTATTAGCGCTTTGTGTTGCAGTTTCTGGTGCTGTGTCTTGACTGATTGCGCTTCCTTGGTTAGTTGGGTTTTGTTGTGGTTTTTGATAGGTTTTTTCCGGTTTGATGTTTACCCGGTCTCTGGTGTATTGTATGCCAGAGGGTGTTTCAACAGTGTAGTTCCTGTCAGATGTTTTCGATACTACCGTAGCCGGTTGCCATATTGACTTAGGTTTCATCTGAAACCTGCATGGTTGTCCAATGTTGATCTTAGGTGGTTGTTTTTCAATATGGCTTTCTCCATATACGATTTTTTCACCGTACTGTGTGGTAGCTAGTGTTCCAAAGTTGTTTATTGCTGGCAGATTTGTTTTTATGTTTCTGTGTCCGAACATCAAAGTGAAGGGTGAGGGGATGTCGTTTGCAATTGGTGTGTCTCTTAGTGTGCACAGTATTTCGTTGATGTCTGTAAGTCTGCTTTTCTTAAGAAGCTGTTTGACTGTGGCGATGTTCCTTTCAGCTCTCCCATTTCCTGCTTGGTGGTATGGTGCACTGGTAGTGTGCAGTATCTCATATTGTCTGCAGTACTTTTCAAATTCTTCGCTGACTAGCTGTGGTCCATTGTCAGATATTATGTTTTCTGGGTATCCAAACTGTGAGAATATTTTATCCAGTCTGGTATATATGGTTTTGCTGTTAGTGTTCATAAGCTTTTCAACCCAGACATAAGCTGTATAGTAGTCGACACAGATTAGGAAGTCTTGGCTCTGTATTTCAAATAGGTCGATTCCAACTCTCTGCATAGGCATGTTGGAATGTAATGGAAGTACAGGTAGGTTCTTCTGGTTGTTCTGATATGTCTGACACAAATCACATTCTGTGATCATTTGCTCTATATCAGCATTTAGACCAGGCCAGTATATGCTTTGTCTCGCACGAAGGCGTGTTTTCTCTATACCCTGGTGTTGCTTATGCAGTATGCTGAGTAGCTTCTTTCTCATGAGTGTTGGAATGACGATTCTGTGTCCCTTGATAACGATTCCATCATACACAGCAAGTTCTGATCGGTGTTCCCAGTATGCGTGTGTGAACTCGTTGCATTGGTTTCTTTGGCTAGGCCATCCTTCGATAATGTATGGGATCAGTGCCTGCAAAACTGTGTCTGTTTTTGTACATTCTCTAATGTTGTCAATGACAAAAGGGGCCATGTTTGGCACTTCATGAACCTGCACGTTCATGTCTGGGTAAGTGAATGCAGCTGAAGCATTAGTCTCTGGAGCCGTGTTGGCATCTTTGATAAGTCCTTTTTCTGGATGCTTTCTAAGGGCTGGTGGTCAGTATGTATCTTGAAATGTTTTCCAAACACATATGTTCTAAAGTACTTGATTGACCAGATGACTGCCAGGAGTTCCCTTTCTATGTTGCTATAGTTTGATTCTGCGCTTGTCAGTGATTTCGATGCATAATGTACTGGTTTTCCATCTTGTAGAAGCACAGCTCCTAGCCCTTTTTGTGAAGCGTCGCATTCGATAGTGATAGCTTCCTTGCTGTTGAAGTAAGCTAGTGTTGGCGCATGTGCGATTTTTTTCTTTATTTTGTTTAGTGCAGCCTCATGCGCGCTTGTCCAAGAGAAGATTGTATCCTTCTGCAAAAGCTTCCTTATTGGTTCAGTGAGTGGAGCGAGCTTGACGAACTTGGATAGATAGTTAATTAGTCCCAAAAGTGACTGTACTTCTTGCTTGTCTGTGGGGGCCTGCAGTTTGGCTATCGCTTTGACTTTTGATGGGTCAGGCCGTGTGCCTTCTTTAGACAGCATGTGTCCAAAGAATTTGACGCTTTCTTGCAGGTAACGGCACTTTTCACCGTTTAGCTTGATGCCACTTCTTCTGCAAGTATCAAGTATCCGTTGGACAGCTATGTCATGTTCTGTTTTAGTCTCTGTTGCAACCAATAGATCATCTGCGATGCAGTGTACGTTAGGAATTACCCGGAAGAGTGTATCCATTTCTTTCTGGAATAGATCTTGAGAGCTTGATAATCCGAAAGCTAGTCGTCTAAAGCAGAATCTTCCGTACACCGTGTTAAAGGTCGTCAATAGTTGACTATCCTCATGTAGCGGGATGTTCCAATAACCGCTCCGTACGTCAAAGGTGCTGAAGTATTGGCACCCACTTAGGCTTGGTAATACCTCGTCGAGGGTTTGGGTGTAGTAGTGGGGTCGTTGGATGTACTTATTTAGATTTCTAGGATTTAAACAAATTCGTAAAGTTTTATCTGGCTTTGTGACCAGTACGATTGAATTTACCCAATCTGTTGGTTCTTGTACCTGCCTAATTATGCCCAATTCTAGCAGTCTATCTAGTTCCTTCCTTAGAGGTATCTTAAGGACGTCAGGGATTTTGCGAACTGGGTTTATGACTGGTGTAGCATCACTTGTTAGTTTTATTTTGTAAGGAGTTTGCATACATCCTATGCCAGTGAAGGTGTCTTTGTTTCTTTGAATTAGATCATCCCGAGTGTCTGACACTTCGCAAACGTCGTAGTGGCCAGCGCAGTCGATGCAATCTTTGCCGCATAGAATTTCGATAATTCCTAAGGCTTTGCAAAGTTTGAGTCCAAACAAATTATTTCCGTAGTTTGAAACATAGAATTTTACCTTTGTCACAGTATGACCATTGTGTTCAGTATCAATTCTAATTTCGCCATGGTTCTCAAATTTGCGGCCACCATACCCTGTTAGGATTGTATTTGTTTTTCTGATAACGTAATTTGTTCCAAACAACTGTTTGTATGTCTCATAGTTTATGAGGTTTGTTTGTGCGCCAGTGTCTACCTTTCCTCGCAAGACTTTCTTTCCATTTGACGTGAGCATTTTGATATTAGCAAATTGCGTATCGCGGCCATCAATGTTGTTGAATTGTATTTCATCGACGACAAGTTCATCGAACCCGTAATTGGTTGAATCGTCAGAATCGTACTCCTTGGAAACTTCATTTGTTTTGCGACGTTGTGTTTTGTTTTGCCGCTTTTTGTCATTATATTTTCGATCCTGACCTTTGCTATCATGTTGTTTAGGCCTAGATCTACATTTTCTCGCCCAATGGTTCTGTTTACCACACTTTTGGCACTCGTGCCCGAATGCGGGGCATTGCTTTGGTGGGTGATCAAGTCCACAATGTCCACAAT
>NW_022706887.1:15970-22129 GCF_011630105.1 Anneissia japonica
GTGTTAAAGGTCGTCAATAGTTGACTATCCTCATGTAGCGGGATGTTCCAATAACCGCTCCGTACGTCAAAGGTGCTGAAGTATTGGCATCCGCTTAGGCTTGGTAATACCTCGTCGAGGGTTTGGGTGTAGTAGTGGGGTCGTTGGATGTACTTATTTAGATTTCTAGGATCTAAACAAATTCGTAAAGTTTTATCTGGCTTTGTGACCAGTACGATTGAATTTACCCAATCTGTTGGTTCTTGTACCTGCCTAATTATGCCCAATTCTAGCAGTCTATCTAGTTCCTTCCTTAGAGGTATCTTAAGGACGTCAGGGATTTTGCGAACTGGGTTTATGACTGGTGTAGCATCACTTGTTAGTTTTATTTTGTAAGGAGTTTGCATACATCCTATGCCAGTGAAGATGTCTTTGTTTCTTTGAATTAGATCATCCCGAGTGTCTGACACTTCGCAAACGTCGTAGTGGCCAGCGCAGTCGATGCAATCTTTGCCGCATAGAATTTCGATAATTCCTAAGGCTTTGCAAAGTTTGAGTCCAAACAAATTATTACCGTAGTTTGAAACATAGAATTTTACCTTTGTCACAGTATGACCATTGTGTTCAGTATCAATTCTAATTTCGCCATGGTTCTCAAATTTGCGGCCACCATACCCTGTTAGGATTGTATTTGTTTTTCTGATAACGTAATTTGTTCCAAACAACTGTTTGTATGTCTCATAGTTTATGAGGTTTGTTTGTGCGCCAGTGTCTACCTTTCCATCATGTTGTTTAGGCCTAGATCTACATTTTCTCGCCCAATGGTTCTGTTTACCACACTTTTGGAACTCGTGCCCGAATGCAGGGCATTGCTTTGGTGGGTGATCAAGTCCACAATGTCCACAATTCTTTATGGTTTTTATCGCATTATTCTGAATTTTGTTATCTGTAGATGAATGTCGCTTTTGTTTAATTTCATCAACGGTAGTGCCATGTTTGGCAACTCGCTGAAGTTCGTTAAACTGTTTTTCAGCAGCTTCCTTTGACTGTATATATTTGATAGCATCGCTATATGTGTACGTCTTCGCTTGTCGGAAGAGTTTTTTTTGTACTGTTTCGGAGTTGGTTCCGAATTTTATAGCTTCAAGCATGTGTTGGTCATGCTGGTTCTCTGGATACTCGCACTCTTTTAGTACAAGTTCGACGCGAGCGACAAAAGCATCAATGCTCTCTTTAGGCTTTTGTTTAATGCTTCTGAAGTTCCAACGTGCCAAATTCCAATTTGTTTTGGGTTGGATGAATGCTTCAAATTTTTCCCAATGTTTGTTGAGATCTGTTTTCTCAGCATCAGTCAAAATCCATCCTCTCCTAATTTTCATGGCATCTTGTCCCAACCATAGCATTGTGTAACTCACACGTTGGGCCTCTGGTACCGTGGATAGAGGGCCGGCAAATGCCATTTCCACAGTTTCCTTAAAGTGTTTAAATTGGTCTAATACTGTGGACGATTCAAAATCTACCTTTGGCATAGTTACACCTTGTAGTCCCAAAGGGGCTATTAGCGGCAGTTGATTTGTTGGTTCTGCTATGGCTTGATTTGGTGCCTGGGCCATAATTGGATTATTTTGTTTTCGCTAACTTTCACGATTTATCACTATGAGTTGACAGGTTGCTTTGCCAGGTCAGCTAAAATCAAGTATTAGATTGTTTAACAGCTGGCTAGTTGTTTAAAGTGATCGATCAACTTTGGTAGCTGGGAGTGTTTCACTCACTATTCTATAGCTCTACCTATGATAGTGTAGACTATAGTTGCTGATCTGCTTTCGAGATCGTCTTAAGCTGTTGATCTAAGGAGAATGTACGCTACAGATTTCTCCTCTAGTGAGATAAAATGTTCAGATACTCACTATTTTACTTCCAAGTAATGTGGTGTAATTCCGAATGTTATAATCCTATTTAACTATGAAGGTTACAAAGTTCCTAGTGAATCTTGTATTTAAAGTTCCACAAAGTCCACTTTGAATTTTTCTCTGCATGTATTATACCTCCTTTTCTGCTAGAAAACTGAGGTCGGGGTCACCATGTTATGTTACGGTAGACACTAGCAATACACTTGGAGTCAGAGATATATTAAAATAGGTGTTTATTCGATTGTGTCTTGGAGTCAACTGACTGATGATAGTGAACGTGATTGGTCACTGGGTATGGCCTGATAATTCTATTTATAACTGGGTCAGTTTAGGGGTGTACTTTCAAGGTACTTTAAAGTAGGTTATAATGCAACAGTGATATTTTCAGTTGCTAGTATTTGACACTTGTGAAATATAATATTTCATAGGAATTATTTCAAATTTGTTAAAAAACTGATTCTGACCGAGATTTTGACACTTAAACAAACATATCTCAGGCCTACTCGAACGACCACATTGTGCGAGATGCGAAGTACAAAAACCAAAGATACTAGAAATACAAGCTAGAGTTCTCGCATTGTAAAAATGAGGCGGAAGTCGTTCCCAACGTAGGCGGCGCCCTTCTTTTTAACCATGCAAGTTTCCTATACTTCGTGCCCAACGTACAGAGCGCCCTTCTGTTGCTAAGTATATCCAGCCGCAAAAGGCGCCCTTCCTTTTCCACTAATGGAGGAAACTTTTTCACTAAGAGTGCATCCGGCCATGCGATTCTGCGCTGTATTGTTGTTTTATTCTTTACTGATTCATGATTATGCTTTAATTGTTTTGTGTATTATTTGGATAATAGCAACGATTTCTACCGCCACCAAGGAGGTTATGTATTTACCGATGTCACTGTCTGGGTGTCTATTCCAGTTTGTTTTTATATATCTTTGTTGAGAATTTATAATAAAATACGCGACGACTTGGTAACGAAAGTTTGGCACAAGTTTTTTTTTAGATCCAGCTGTAGGGGGCGTCCCATTTTTCGTATTCCCACCGTGCATTTCGGTGGAACACTTTTTTTGTGTGGAGAACTCTATCTTGTATTTCTAGTATCTTTGCAAATCTAATCCCATTAGAGAGGGCGCACTTTATTGAATGTATAAAGTATTATATAAAAGCGCGAGTATTCCAGCGAATGCGATCTACAACCTCCAAATTTGCCTTGTAACGAAGAATTCGTCGAGAAAAATATGGTAATATTCTATGAGAAATAGTTTGTATTTCTCTTTTTTTTTATTCTTTTGCTTAAAACTAAAATTTATGCCAATGTTTTTCATTGATTTATAATAATTAGAGTAATGCATATGCATCTTTTCTTTAAAAAAAAATCTGTTTTTAGTGAAATTTTGCCGGGAATGTGGCTTTAAGTATGGACAATTAAGGAATCAAATTTATTCGCGCGAATCAAAGCGTCGGTTCGCTTCCTGAGCTCTGATTGGTTGCACATTTTTTCGCTTCGCAAAAACTCCGATAGAAGTGTGAATGCGCATGCGCATAAACCGATGCTTTCGATTCGCGCGAATAAATTCGCTAGTGAAAAAAAGGCTTAACAGAAACTAAATTGAACGTAAGATAAGTCTGTTTTCCAAAGTGTGTTGACCAATGACACAAAAAGCAAACTGAGAGCATAGGTCTCGAACTCACGACTGACAAACGCCCTACACCTGATGCTAAAATAGTTTTAACTGCATAATCAAAGCCTTAACTTTTACTTTAATACTTACACTGCATATTGTTACCAATGTCATTGTGTTCACTATCGTCCTGAAAGCGAAAATGAAACATTTCTCATTGCTTTTTCCTGACCAGTTTGAATGCCTCACTGATATATCGGCAAAGCATAGAAATAGAGGTGGCTTATGAGATTACAAAGAAGAAGAGTAAGAGAAAGAAGTGGGAAAGATTGAAAGAAGTAAAATAAGAGATAAAGAAAAGTAGTTCTATACACACTACAGCCGTCATGTTCATTGGGCAGGATATTTTTTACCCTGAGTGAATTCCCCTTCTTTCTGTACATAGCATTTATATAGTAGTGGAGTTTAGAAACCGAAAAACAACAGAATGAGGCGACCACAACTGACTGAGGATGAACGAGATGTATTTAAAGAATGTACAAAAAACAAGAAGAATAGTGTTCTACTCACCCTGTTGCGGTTCGAAAATGTCGACCAATATACATAACTACTAACCTTTTGCTATTTATTTTATATAGTCACGTAAAGCTGTCAATTACGAAATGAAATTAGTATGCGCTTGGATGGGTTTCGATACAAATCATGAAAGTTTCGACTATTATATTAGCTTGCCTACGAAAAGATAACAAAACATTGACGGAAATAAATAGATAATAAATGACATCTGTACTAAGCCTGAGTAATGACTACTGATATAGATATAAAGCTTTGCTAGATCGGCGCTGTTTCAAAATAAATCCAATAAATGGTCTATACAGTAGAATTTTGACAAACCAAGCATCTGATGGCAAATTAATGTTCATGATTTAATTCCTTGATTGTATACATTAATCAATTAAATAAAGGAGACACCTGTCTATTGAATAAAGCCGGGCACTCACTGCGTCGTACCACGAATCCAACTCCGCTCCCTGTGAGCGCTAGGCGGCGCGCGCATTATTTTCTCCCCCATACACTTAAGGCAGAAATTACAGAGGGCGCTATTCTAGGTCAGTCCGGGTAACTGATATACATGAATATGCATGCAGACTTGCCCTCGCGAGTACGTACGTATACAGTACACATTTATATTGGGTTTTCTTTCTGAATCTTGATTATGATTTTATTGCTAATTTTTATTAATACTACTTAAGTACTGTAATAGTACTGTATTCTTATTGTTTGGAATTTAACTTTATTTCGATACTATAACACTGTTTTATTTTAGTTAATTTCTAACTTGTTTTTTTGCTGCAATACATGTTTAAACATTGTACTCGCTTTAATTTATATTTATCATAATTGAGATTTGAATTTTGTATAATTTGATGTTATTCTTTTCTTTAATAATTTTTGTTTAATTCCCTGAAGTTTGACAATACATTCATGTTGTTACATAGTTGATTAAGCCTTTTCATGGTCATTATTGACATTGCTTTACACAAAAGGGGGTCAAACAGTAATGCTCATAGACGCAACCCCAGATGGGCAAATGGCAAAGGATATCTCTAGGATAATAATGTCAATTGGATTAAACATCAAAGTGGTTGAGAGGTCAGGAGAAAATGTCAAGAACATATTTGTCCAATCCATTCGGAAAAAAGAAGGAGGTAAGGCTAATTGTAAACAAAGAGAAGTGGTATATAAAATACAATGCAGTGGATGTAAATGAAGCAACGAGGGGCTATATAATATAGGAAAGACGGCAAGAAGCCTGGGAGAAAGATATAAACGAACATATAGGGAAATATAAGGAAAAAGATAAGAGCTCACCTTATGCAGTAGGTGAGTAGGTGAGTAATACAATTTGTTTATGCCCTTATTGTTATTACCACTGACACTAAACCTATAACGTTAAGAGGGTCGGAATGGCTAAAAATAACAGTAAAAAGCAATCCCTGATGTATGTGTTTAACTTTTCGTTACCTATTTTATTTTTTGTTCACTTTTATTGTAATTATATTATCCCTATGAATATACACTGTTTACGTACAGCATGGTCTTTGAAAGTTTCTTAAAATCAGCGTTGAATCTTGGTCGGTTATTTGAGTAATGCAGTAATGTAAAGTACAGTATGACATACATACAATATACCAGGGAATTGATTTAGAAGAAATTTCTATGTACAGTATTGTTGTAATGTTGATTTCTCACAAATATTTCGTTCATATTCAATAAAAATAAAAGTAATAGGCATATATTTATATAGCAATAAACATTGACTATAGGCCTATACTAATTCTGACCATATTCTATAATATGTCGTACTATTTATGTTAAAAGCTGTTTACCTATTTTAAAAAAATGAATAACTTATTTAAAACGATCGAAATCAGATGGAAGTAAAAAAAAATTATTAACAGAAAAAAAAAATCTTTTAAGTTACCAGCCAATGAATCATGTACAAGCATACAGCAAATAAGTTCACTGTCTGTTAATTGACAGGGATTTTTTTCTCATAAAAATGTTTAATTGTAAAACTGTAAGATAGCAACATGTGTCCGAAGTACTCACTCACTAAGGCGTTTGTCAACAAGAACAAAGCGTTTCCT
>NW_022706887.1:22507-24598 GCF_011630105.1 Anneissia japonica
TGATTGGTAATGACTGCATGATGTTTGGTAATAACTGCATGATGATTGGTAACGACTGCATGATGATTGGTAATGACTGCATAGTGATTGGTAATGACTGCATAGTGTTTGGTAATGACTGCATAGTGATTGGTAATGACTGCATAGTGGTTGGTAATGACTGAATAGTTATTGGTAATGACTGCATGATGATTGGTAATGACTGCATAGTGATTGGTAATGACTGCATGATGTTTGGTAATGACTGAATAGTGATTGGTAATGACTGCATGATGATTGGTAATGACTGCATGATGATTGGTAATGACTGCATGATGTTTGGTAACGACTGAATAGTGATTGGTAATGATTGCATGGTGATTGATAATGACTGCATAGTGACTGGTAATGACTGCATAGTGTTTGGTAATGACTGCATGATGATTGGTAATGACTGCATAGTGATTGGTAATGACTGCATGATGTTTGGTAATGACTGCATGGTGATTGGTAATGACTGCATGATGATTGGTAATGACTGCATGATGATTGGTAATGACTGCATGATGATTGGTAATGACTGCATGATGATTGGTAATGACTGCATGATGATTGGTAATGACTGCATAGTGATTGGTAATGACTGCATAGTGTTTGGTAATGACTGAATAGTGATTGGTAAGTACTGCATGGTGATTGGTAATGACTGCATGATGATTGGTAATGACTGCATGATGATTGGTAATGACTGCATGATGATTGGTAATGACTGCATGATGATTGGGAATGACTGCATGGTGATTGGTAATGACTGCATGGTGATTGGTAATGACTGCATGATGATTGGTAATGACTGCATGATGATTGGTAATGACTGCATGGTGATTGGTAATGACTGCATGATGATTGTGATCTGGTTAAATAAATTTAGATATTTGATAACCTATGAAGATTTGTTTTAACTTTTACAATGATATTAATATTGTCGAATTACTCAACGATTTTAAATCATTTTTATTCTTTTGTGCAATAATCGAAATCAAAAACTAATTATCTATCTAGTATAACTGGATTGCATGGTTAATAAAATAGTTGTTGAAAATTCAAAATGTAAATTATTGAATTTGAGAAGTTTATCAGTAGCATCAACATAATATGTAAATAATTCCACTGCTTTTCTTGTTCGTTTGCTTTAGTTTTGTTACTTTTCATAAATGTTGAGTTAGTGTATTGTTAAAATGATAAATTGGGATGACAAAGATTTTATTACAGTAAATACAAAAATAGGGTGGAAATGTACAGTAATGTACATATATCATAGTAGTGTTTAGGGAAATCGGTAGGTACTTTTATTTTTCTATACTAAATGATAATTTGGATCTGTCAATTCAAATTTCTTAACGTGACTTGTCACACGATCATACCACTGTCACCAGTAGAGTCTCGCTATGTAAACGGATGCTTGTGGGAGGTGGCCCATCATATTTATATTCCACTGACATGACTATCCATACATTTCCCTATCTACTTAATTGTTTATAGGACTTCCTGTAATGCAAATTTTGACAACAAAAATGTGTTTTAAGTAATTGTTTTTTATAAGTTATGATGGTCTTTTAGAAAATACCATACACATAAATAAGTGGTAGTAATCTTATATTTTTGCAGCGTTTTTAGCAATGCTTGACTCACAATTTGATAGCTTGTTTTCTACACTTTCATACTTGATATATGTTGAAATTTTAGTTATACCAAATTTATATTAGTTATCACAAAATGCATTTATTTAAACAGTTGAAAAGTTCTTGTTGATGATCTATTAAGGAATCTCCGAATATGCCTATGATGTGCATTTTGTAAAGTATGTTCATGTTCCATTCAGCAAAGTAATTCAAGAACAAGAAAAATTGGCATGTCTTTGAAACCCATGGTTTGCAAATAATTCGATTGTCAAAGCTTTATGAAGTCTGTTTGCTCATGTTAACCACAACTTCTTGATAATGGTGTCATTTGTGATTGATGAAATACGGGTGATTTTAAATGTAAATCTAAGATGTAACTATGCAATTATATTTTGAAGGAAAATTGTAGAGTACAGTATTTATGTCGTCT
>NW_022706887.1:24664-39127 GCF_011630105.1 Anneissia japonica
GTGGGGTATAGATGATTAAGTGAGGGGAAGCTTGCTCGCATAAGAATGTGATTTGAGTTGAAGTTTAACTACCGGTACTTGAGTTTGATTTTTTGCCTTAAACATTTTCAATGCGGGGAGGGGAAGGGCGTGCACACTATCCTAGATATGCCACTTCACACATTTCTAAACAATTTAGGATTCAATTGATTACAGACCGATATTGTACTACCTGTATATAAAAATGTCTACGGTATTATTGCTATAAGTGAATCCTGATTTGCTGAGAAAATATTTTCTTTAAAGTTATTACAGTATTTTCTTAAATCAGTCCAAAATTTTATTAAAATAGACCTAGCTAATTTATAATAATGATCAGTAATGATTGTTTTCTCGGATTTACAGACCTAAAAATCGTGAAATAAATGCAGATGAATACCTTAACAGAACGTGGAAGTTTATGCAGTAGCTAATCGCAAATCCTCTGTAATTACAGTATTGAACTTGTCATATTTTTGTCAACATTTAGGCTATTATTGACCACTCCTGTTCTTCAACAACAGAAAAAATAACCATTTCAAAAGCTGGGGACAGGCAGTAATTGTAAACATTAAAGACCATTGTCCCACTGCATTCTGAAATTTATAAATGAGTTAATATAACCAAGGCCCGACTCGGGTTCAGTTCTCACTTTATTACGGATGGCCGCTGCTACGCTAAATTGCATCAAATTAACAATTAAAAAATACAATACACACTTTTTTTTAGATAATTGTATTACATTAAGGTATAGGTCTTATTCTAAAAATAAAAGTGAAAAAAGGGGCGGTTCATAAAACGGGGAGTATCCATATCGTGGGATGGTACGGAAGCGTATTGTTGCCAACTAAAAAAATGAAAATTCAGACATTATCTCGTATGTACGAGATAATATCCCATTATAACGAGATAACCATCTCGTAATAACGAGATAATATCTCGTAATTACTAGATATTATCTCGTTATTACGAGATATCTTGTAATTACGAGATAATGTCCGAATTTTAGTTTTTATAGTATAGCAATACGCTTCCGAACGGTACATTATAGAAGGTTTGTTTTTGTAGATTAAACAATGAAAGCAAAACTAATAATAAAATATTGGAAGAGAATTCAAGAACATAGAGCAACACAATTATATATTAGTAGTAGATTAATATGGTTTGATGCGTATGATATAACTTATCACTGTATGTTCCATAATTTTCTAATATAAACGTATGCTTTATGATTTCAACTTCAAAATTATAGCAACTTTATCTTGTTTACTGATATGAACATATTGGTGTTTTATATTATATTATCCGCTATTACATCTAAAGGTAAGTGACTTTTGTGTTTACGAGGTACTGTGCTTTTTTGTTATTAGGTGATTACGGAATTAGCCATTTAAAAATAAAATATAAATAAAAATAATAATATATGAAGCTGAGAATAAAACATTAACCTTTAGACTGTCCATCTATCCATTTGCAGATGGATGCATTTATCTCGATTTTCACAAAGGATTGTTTTCAAATAATATATTATGCAATATTTTTCCTTTAGCATATGGCGATGAAAACAAGTTGTGGGGGATTGAAGGAAATCGAATAAAACTCTCAGCACCCACAGGCCTGCTTAAAGTAACAAGTGTAGAGTCACTGAACTGGTTCTATGGTAATGGTACGAACGCTAACAATGCTATCGTTACCCTGGTAAATCCCAATAAAGATCCTTTTTGTATTGACGTCACTGAGCAAAGCTACGGAGATTTGATTATAGAACATGTGAACAGAACATATTCAGGATATTACACCTGTCAGGTTGTTGAGAAAGTTGTATTTACATCATGGGTATCGACTTATTATTTAGTTGTATATTGTGAGTAGATTATTATGCACATCCTACTTAGACAATCAAAATAACTTTATTCTTTACCGAAAAAGGGTAGGCCTATCCATATCTTAGGTATCAATTTCATGTTGTAAATTTATAGGTTATTGGTTGCATCATCATACAGTATTTCTTTTCACTATATATTTATTGTCTCAAAATTATGAGATAAAATCAGGACGATGAGGACTTCAGGCTTAGGCATCTAATGATTCTTAAAAAATAAATAACAATGACTTGTATATTTATGATTTTTGAAATTGTTTTCTGTTAAAGATATGGATCCTCCTACTATATCAACAAATTGGAGTACTGAAAACAGCCACGCTACTTTCTTCTGCTTTTGGTCTAGAACCAATCCAGATAAACCGATTGTAAAATGGTTCCTTGATGGCCGTGAACTCAAATCTACAAAAAATAAACTAATGTTATGTGAAGAGAAACGGAAAGCAACACTTGTTATTCTTAAAATATCTGCAAAAGGTTTAGGGAATTACACTTGCAGTATTACTGTAAATACAAATAAGGGTGTTATGAGTAAGATTTCCAAAGGATTAGTCCTACATGTAACCGGTAGGTGTTTATTATAATATACTTTATTCTCTACCGAAAAAGGGTTGTTAAAAGAAGAGGAATCTGCGAGTGCGAAAAAGTTGTCTCGACCGGGATTCGAACCTGGGACCTTTTGCTGTCTATGAAGACGCCTTAAGCAACTGGGCCTTTGAGGCTTTGTTGGGAATTTTATTTGAATAAATAAATAATAAATAACAATCTGGTTTTGATATATGCACCGCAGGTAATCCAAACCTTGAACTTTTCTGTGCAGTCACCTCTCATGTGAAGGCGACAGCCTTTCGTTTCCACTTTTTTAATGATGAGCTTATAAAAATCGTGAAAGTTACCCTCAATGATTCAGTTAGCGGAACCGCGCGAATGAAGTTTTTGCTTGAGAGCTGTGCTTATTACTGTACAAATCAGTGTAGTGTTAAAATATACTCTGTATTGTAGGCCTACATAAGGTTTAATATTGTTGCAATGCTTAGTATTATTATAGGGTCGTGATGATCAAGGGCGGCACTAGTGGGGGTCCAGGGGGCAAGGTACTCCGCGTCGGGGACCTCTGGACCCCCACTTGGAACATCTGTCGGCGAATTTCCAGCAAGGTCGTCGGGGAAAAAAATCAAATCTCGAACGCCAAAAGTATAATTCAAGCATGTCTTACTAAGATGTCAACATTTTATTGAGTACCGGTAACTGTTTAGTGCGAGCAGTGCTACCGTATGTGCGAGGTGTTGTATACTACAGTATTTCGATCGTATGGGTTACAGTGGACGTGGGCCAGCTCTTCCACGAAAGGGGGATGGTACCTCCGACAGGGGGTTAGTACCCGGACAGGGGGACTAATACCCCGACATCCCTTTTAAATAAAGAACACAAACTTTTATTATCTGTTAATGAAAAGAAAATAATTTTTCTCCGACAAATTTAATTTTTCCTCGACCGGGGGTTGGGGGAGCTAGCTTCCCCGACCGGGGATGGAGGGGTGGGTGTCCCCTTGTTGGGGAGCTTGGACTCCTCGACGGGGATTTTCTAGCGCCCGCCTCTGGCGATGATAGGAAACATATTCTCCTTCCAATAGAACATCTTTAATGAACATATTCACTCAGAATGTTGAGTGGTGCTTACTGGATCATTTTATATTACTGCAGTACTGTATAACATTTAGTAACAACATCACTGTATATTTTTCAAGGTCTTCCGGTCAAGGTATCCACTTACACAGTCCTCATCGTTACAGCAGTTACATCATTCATTCTTGGTTCTTTTCCAACTTGTCTAATATGCCACTGCGTCCGTGTAAGTATTGACATATCTCAACCCAATATAACCATAAATTATCATTATTATCATAATTAAATTATGGAAATATGCCTATTATAGTATCATTAATAATGTTTTGATGCGCAAAATGTTATTATTGACACCAGCATTATGTTGTTTATGTGCAATATTTTTTTTTTCTACCTGAAAAAATTGTCTTTTTCTCCCGGCAGAGGGTTGAGAGGGCAGCTTTCCCCGACGAGGGTCCTGCCCCATCCTTCCCTGGCCCCATCCTTCTCTGGCGCCATCCCCGATTTTATACCTAATACTGTAAAAGATCGCATTGTTTAATTCTACTTATTTAGAAAAGGCATGAACGAGAAAGTCATCACCAGTGTCAGAGGCATCAGAACCAAGTGCTACAGTTGAGGTCTTTGCTCACCAGAGCTACCCACCAAAGTGACGATGGTGCTGCAGCCAGAAACGCACCGAATGTAGAAAATGTACATCCGCTCTAGGTTTGACGGTTTTATTTCGGATACGGGAACATAATGCGTATAAATACCAAGTGAAATAAGATGTAATAAATGCAAAAATAGGCCTATTTAATTATACAGCTGCTGTAAATGGGTGTCTCCTGTATTTGACTGATTACTGCGTATAAAAGAGGAATTGGATCATGGAAATATATTTGCCATCATGGTTAGGCTTGATCTGACAAAATTTGATTGTATGACCCGCAAGGTATTGATGTTACTAAAGAGGTAGTGAGTTGGCTGATTTCATATTTAAAGGTAGAATGGTACCATTTCAGACTGGTGCTGGTAATGGGTATTTGTATTGCGCCTTTCCCTTGTGGTTATGAAGCGGTGGATATAAAATGTGGGGGTCCCCAAGGTATTTTTGGCCATTTATTATTTTAGGCATTGTATGTTAATGACGTGAAGGCAGCAGTAAAAGTTAAGTTGTTGTTGTATGCTGACGATTTTGCGTTGTTAAGTAAAGGTAAAGATAGGAATGAAATTAGATTGGTATTAAATGAATAACTCACTGAAGTTAATAAATGGTTAGTAGATAATAATTTTCTTCTCATTTAGATAAGACAGAATCATATTTGGAACACGGGTAAACTCAAATCTATACTATGAACATTATTTGTAATAATACTCAATTCAGACTATAACCTCTATATTATATATTGTGATGGAATTAGACCATCATATTGTTACAGGTGAAATGGCTAATAGAGATATTTATAAAGTAAATTCTGGGATTAGTTTTTACTTAGAAATGCTAAATATCTAGATGAGAGATGAGTACGGTACGGACAGTTGAATTACTCAGTTATGGTAGAAGAAGACATAGGTGCTTTTTGGTACTGTACAGTAGCCTAACTAAGAAATAACTAAATCCAAATAACAAATTTGCCAAAATACCAAAAACGGTTTTGAAACTTCTCTCTCGTACCTGAATCATGCTCATTTCAATCAATTAAAATGGTAATCAGTAAAAAACGAAAATAGGTCCTCCGATTTTTTATGTGTGTGTTATAAATCCTGATTTATTTGGGTTTTTTTTTTGTTGTTTTTTTTTTATGTTTTTTGTTTTTTTGGATTGAATTATTGTACTTACAATTTATTTGACAAATTAGCTAATTTCGGAGAGCGCCACCAGCGTCGGTTTATGTCAAGAAACTTGTTATGTTATTATGTTGCTTTGTTGAATGGATGCGAATCCAAAAAATATACTATAGAACGCCATGAAAATACGTAATATGGAACGCCATTGATACTAACCTCAATTTTTTTTAAAGCATTTTCACTGATTAAGACGACGTTTAGGGACTGACTGGAACCTAGTCTACCATTGTGGGTGCTCTGAACCGTTGAGATCTTTTGGAGCCCGGTTCTATTTCATCCGTTGCTCCATGTGTTTCAGCAGAAGGACTTGAATGCAAGTATACAAATGAACGCAGTAAACTAATCGGAAATGAGAAGGGGATTAATTGTCTTCTGGTGTACGGTCTTGCAAGATCACCATCAGAAGGGCCAATCTAATCTAAATCTATGCTCATACTCATCAACGCCTGTTCAGCATCTGGATGAGGGCAGGGGCTTGAGGTGAACCATTACACCAGGGTAACCCCCTACTCGCATCGAAAGATGTGTGAGGTTCTTTATAAAGTGCACATGAGCCATTGTGTACACCTGTCTCTTATACACATCAGATGTGTATAAGAGACAGGTATAATTCAAGCATGTCTTACTCCTGTTCAGCATCTGGATGAGGGCAGCTCATTACATCTTTCCATGAATACAATTTGTGATTTTTATCAAAACTTTTCAGAAAATTGTGATACAGTGTACTGTATTTGAATATAGGCTTACCTGTACTTTCTATTTTACAAAGGATTCTTACTTTTGCTTAGTATTGTTTTTGGCAATTTAATATTTCAAGGGTAAATAACTTCTTATAAAGATTGTAAAGCAAGCATCTAGATTCATACGAGCAGAACTACCCTGAGAGTTTAACCTGAGAAATTGCATTTCGTCTTATTCTATTCATTCTCCTTACAACAAATTTATTAAAAGGAGAAGTGATCGATATACGAAACTTAAGAAATAGATACATTAACAAACCGTTAGGCCACATACACTGGATTATTACAAACATGAACGTCAAGATGACTTGAATAACTCATCAGTTTTCACTAAATATTCATGAATACAAAAACATAAAGCGTAACAATGAAGTATTGACGTTTCAAAAAATCCTACGCAAGGATAATGGCAATGACACAGAACTCAAGTATGAAAAATCATTTACAATCTCAATCTTAATGAAAATTGTCTGAAAAGCCATGTCTTTCCGTCAATGTTTTTGTTATCTTTAGTTTCGTAAGCAAGTTAACAGAATAGTGGAAAACCTTAAGATTTGCATCGATACCGATTCTAACGCATGATAATTTCATCTATGGTATAGCTTTACGTGACCATACAATCCTATAAATTGCAAAATGTTGATAGTTTTGTGTATTGATCGACGTTTTCAACCACAACAAGTTGAGTAACTCTTATTGCTTTTGTTTATACGCTTATTACACTCCTCGATGAACATATCTTTCTATCTTTCTGCTTATTGTTCTAAACGGGCCTCGCTGGGAAAGACCCTAGAATTTTTTTTCTCGCCTTCCAATTCCATGGACCTAGGTTCAAATCCCGTCAGATCCCAGGATTTTTTCAAACCAACTCTACTCTAAATGTATCACTATGAGCATCACGTGTATGTTTGCGTCACGTGCAGGAATTTCCACATATGTAGTAGAACAGTTAAGGTTTATTGTTAATCCTTGGCCATGTGCATAAAGAAAGAAATAAAAAAAAAGACTATCTATGGGTTGTTGTGGGTGGACTTTCAGAATAAATTCATCAGTAATCCCTTTTAGAAAGTTTTTCTGTTCGAAAGACGTATTTATTATTATTATTATTATTATTATTATTATTATTATTATTATTATTATTATTATTATTCTGGAGTTGTGAATTAAACGCTTCCTTCAACATTCTGGAAAAGTACCTAGTTTTAAAAGACGATCAGTGTAAAATAAAGCAAGTGGATGATTTGAACGCAAATTTCTTGATTTGCTCGAAATCAATGCCATTTGGATGGTATGTGACCTACTTATATGCTTATATCAAGAAGCTAAAATTGTTCAATAACCAACTTTTAAAAGGACTCCATGCTGGTCGCAACTCAACAGCGCCACAAAATTACAACTTTTTTGTGACATCCATCGAAGTCTACTTAAACATATTATCAGACGTTGATAGAAAGTAAGGATGATGTGTAGACTTTTTATGCTTCCTAATCCTTAGCATGTGGCGCAGCGTGTAAGGTGTTGGATGGACTTCTGATCATGAGATCGACATCGGGAGTTCGAGACATGACGCCCGTCGCATTGCTTCTGTCCTTGGGCAAAGCAGTTTATTTACGTTGCCTCTCTCCACCTGGTAGGATGGTGTGGCATTGAATGTATTAGGTTGTGCCTGTAAAACAGGGTGATTTAGGGTACTCTCTAGGGCACAGGTGGACAAAGTGCGGCACGCCAGTGATTTTTTTGCGGCCCGCAAAAATAATTTATAAACACTATGTGTGCGGCCTGCCAACTGCCTTTTTTGGCTAGAAAACACGTTGTTTTTTGGCGGCCTGGCATCGATCATCTGTAAAAAGTAAAGTAAAACTGAGCATAAAGTGACCATAAAACAGTGTATGAAGGTTTTTGAAACATCAAATTTTGGTGAGGCCCTCGCTCGAAGTTGAATCAAATTTTCACTTACACTAATAAGAGAATTGAAAAATGCAAGTAAAAAAGAAACAGATTTATATTGCATTGGCCTATACTGCGTAGGCCTGTATACAATGAAATATCGTTACATTTATTGTTGTTTAAACATCTTGAATAGCAAGATACATGATGAAAATCAAAGGCGATGCTACTGGTATGAAAGAGATAACTCAAATAAACCAAGTTAAGTCAACTCTCTCTCACCGTCGGTATTGGCTCAAATAACCAACAGCCCCGTTTAGATATCTCAGCCACAAAGGAAGAAGGAACATATTCCAGTATTTTACTTATATCATTTTCATTGGGTGCCTGAAAATGTCGATATCTGTTTTGGTGAAAAAACAATCATTGACGTGTTGCCTAATGGTAGGCCTATGAATCACGCAAGCCACTATGACATCGGTTTCGTGGTGACGGCAACAGTCCACAGACTTTTTGTTTTATACTTACTTCTCTCTTATTATGTACCGTATCTTTCTACGTACTGTATTATGTTGTTTTGATTTTGTTTGTTGGTAATGTTTGTATTTTAGTCTTGGAGATATTTCGATATATGTATTCTACACTTTTGGTTATCGTTGGGGGTTTTTTTGTTTTACCGTACTCGCGGGAATAAATTTCAACTTGAACAGAAGGAGAAATGAAAATGGAGTAAATAAAAATCAAATAAATAAAAAGAGAGTAAAATCTGCCTAAGCTTGGCATCCGCCTAAAGCAACGCAGTGGAACTCAGAACACCTTCATTGATCTTATGTGACCTCAGCCCGTTTGTTCTCAAATAATAATGTATAAATTAAGTAAAATTTCTATGGAATTAAATAATCAAAATGAACATCATATTGTTTTAGCAGTTTATTCATTATACAGAACATTTTAAACCATGATGAAAGTATTGTATTTTGTATCTTAATAAGAATTACAGTTAAATCTTAGAAACATGAATAACCGGGAACGGGATTGTACTTTAGACATTGTGTTGCAACAAGAAAAGTGTCTAGAGTTTGTATAAATGCCTGTGATTGCCAATATGTATAGGCCTACTGTACTACTAATATACTACACAATATAAATTAAACATCCATTGAGTGATTTTATAAGAACAACGGTGAAGTGAACATTCTCGGTGGAATGGAAGTCGCCCATAGTTTTGCAAGTCAAAACTACAAACTTGTTGAGCTGAATTCGAGCAATCATCGACATGTAGAAATGTCAATAAACCTTATTAGCCACCTCAGGTGGCAGTTGTGGAAGGGGGCAGACCAAAATCGGATTTGGCGATTAAATATATAAAATGGGGGGGGGGACGTTGATGACGCCACTGAAATGTATTCCTATACAAAATGTATTCCTTGTCTTAGAAAAATCAGTTTATGTCCTCTGGAGCCTGATTTAACAACGTAGGGTATAATTGCATAGGGGTGTTTGATATCTTTTGGTTCTTTAATTATGGTAGATTTATTCAACCTAGTATCATAGGTGTTTATTACCTAAAATAATCTTACAGAACCTCTTCTTGATCCGCTCAATGCATGCCGTATCCAATAATGTGCAAGTCCGAGTGGGGACAAGGTCTACAGGAGATACACCATTGGTGTTTAATGGCTCTTAAAATATATAATTTACTACTTGCCTTGACAGTATTATAATCACCATGTAAATCCTATTTGAGAATAGCTTGAAGAATAACTACAAGTACTTTAACATTGTCAACTGTTTTTAAAAAGTGGCCATTCAGATCAATAGATTGATGAAATAGTTACTTTTGCTAAAACTAATGTCCATAGTGCTACATTTATCATGTTAAGTTTCAAAGCCTAATTATGTAGCACAGTCGCACAGTGCACACGATTGAAGTTCAGACGGATTCACAATTTTGCGATGCTCGATTAAAATCATCCAGGGAACAGTTAGAATAACTTAACCGTTCTCTGCATCATCGACATATTTAAATTGTTTCGAAGGATTATATTTCACATCAACTCATAGCCTGGTTGTAAAACTGCTGAAATGAATTTTAGCGGGAAAAAAGTAAAGGAAAATTAATTTTTGGTTTTTCTAAATCAACATACCCTATAGTGTCTCAGAAAAAAAAAAAACCCATGCCTAGGGCTTGAGCAATTTTTTTTACAGCACTTTTAAATTTTGGCCTAAAATACACTATTTTAAACTATTTAAAATGGGGGTAGGGGAAATAACTTTATGTTTTTGGTCACTTTTACATATACTGTGGATATGAAATGTATCAAAAACTTGGCTATATAGTTACTCATCACTCTCATTTAAAAATTTGATCGGAATGATGACGTCATCATGATAAATTCCAAGATGGCGTCCATTATCTGTCTCTTATACACATCTAGATGTGTATAAGAGACAGAGTTAGAATTTCGTCATCAGCGCGATTGATCGTATCGATCAGGGTCCATTGGACGTTGATAACTTAAAAAAAAAAAAAAAAAAAAAAAATAACTGTAAAAACTGACAGGACCTTAGTTAAATACTTACCCATTATAGTCGTTCAGTGGTGGCCCCAGGGGGGTCTGATAGGGTGGGTCCAAACACAGAGCCAACTAGACCCTCGGTCAGAGTCCCGCAATAAAAATCTCTGAGCTTATTGGAGAGTTTTTTTTTAGCTTAGTATGGCCCAAAACGTTGCTTTTAAGCCAAAATATTAGGGATTGGCAGCCAAATTAATGTTTTATGGATAAGCAAATCATTATTTGTGGTGTGGCAACCTCGTCGTGGCATCGGACAATGGGAGTCTATGCCTGTCTGATGGGAATTCCCCACCTCCCAAGCAAATTTGGAATGGTGACGTCAACACACCAAATTCCAGGACTACTACAATCAAAATTAAAGGAAATGTTTACCTATTTAAATTTAATCTTTCTACACTACATTCTTCATCATCATCATTATTATACTATTATGTTGTTACTTTATAATATTATTAATATATGATTGTTGAGAATGGTGATAAGGGTTACAATGATGGATGAGGATCAATGCCATTACCAGGATTTTCAAACGGTGTGGGACAATATCAGGGTGGACCCACTTTACGTCTAAATTTAAACAATGTGGACTGGACCCATTTTACGCAAAAATATGAAATATCTGGACCCATATTCTTAAATTTTACCAATTTTTAGCTAAATGTGAGAAATCTGGATCCATTTTATGCAATAAAATTACATAATTTGGACCAATTTTTAAAATGTGAACCCATAAGAAAAATGGTGTGGGACTTTCCCAACTGTGCCAATAGCTGGCTACACCATTAATGATGACGAGGATGATGATGGATAAGGATGAATATGATGATGAGTATGATGATGATGAAAATGATGAAGGATGAGGAGGATGAAGATTATGAGGATGAATGATCGATGAGGACGTGATGAAGATGAGGACGATGACGATGGATGAGTATGATGTGATGATGATGATGGTGATGATTACAACGATCGATGACAGTAAGGATGATTATCATGATTAGACAACAATGAGAATGATGATGACGATGACGAATAGGATGAGGATGACAGATGATGATAATACTGTAATGATATCAATAGTGGTGATAAAAATATTATAAATAATAAATTCATTTCAATAATAAAATATAATTTTGAAATAATAAGAATATAATATAGTAATATAATAATATTAATAATGATTTCAACAATAATTAATAAGCATATACCGTACTACTATTAAAATAATAATATTTATATATATTCTATATATGTGTACATTGCTTTGATGAGATTGTATTTTATACTTTGAGAATAATAATAATAATAATAATAATAATAATAATAATAATAATAATCTTTTCCCCGCCAAGATGAACGCCATCTTGGAAATTGGAATTATGATCATTTTATTCAAATTTGATAAAGACAGTAAAGAGTAACTAGTTAACTAAGTTTATTGTCAATTTTCACATTTACAGCAAAACTAGAAGTAACTAAAATAATACCATAGTTTTTTTTTTCAATTTACCCCGATCCGAGTCCAGAAATTGAATTGTTGGGTTTTTCAGAGTAAAATTTCGCTATATCTTTTTCCAGTGGGTTTATATTCCGATAGTTTATTATTATTGTAACTGCTCTTGGGCTCGGAGCAAGTTTGGTGTATAGAGGGCGTCTTTGGTCAAATCACACAAACGCGAACAACAAGGCAACAATACGACCATCAGTTAAACAATCTCAAATTTACTTTGTTCCAACCGTGTCTGTCTGACTACCTTTCGTTCATTCGATCGTTCGTTCGGTGACTAAATACAAGAAAATATAAAAATTGACATAAAACAATATAAAACAAGTAAAAGAAAAGAATTATTAAATCTTAAACAAATCGAGGAATCTCGCACATGTTGTAATTGACACATAACACGAATTCCCTCATTCATATTAACATCATTTGATGCGTAAATCACATATCATCATCAAGTTCCATATTACCATTTCACTTCATTTACTAATCATAGTAAGATATCGTTAATCACGATAGTGTACAATACACTCTAAAACATCAACCTTTGAATTACAAACAATTACTTAACATGTTAATCAGTAATATGCATAGAACAAATCCTTACGTGAATATGACCGCTCTAAGCCTCAAAATTCATGTCAATGTTCTCCCTTTCAAACATTATCTCAATTCTGTAACAATAATCAACGTAAAATACGATAGCAATTTTATCTAACTTTAACATAACACATTGCTAGATTCGTAAGAAACATGTCAATTAAAATGATCAAGAAATCATGATAAAATATGTCTAAATTCTTCTTTAATTAATACACATAGTTTACTCCGGGTGGTTCAACAATATAAAACAAAGAAAGCATTCATATGTCTTAACAAAGGAATCTCTCAAGTCATGAAGATAAGCAGAGATCCAAAGTTCTAGTCAACCAATCAACGACCGTAGTGCATATCACAGTACGATCGACATGACCAACACCCTGTCATGACTAATGAATATTCATAAGGTAAACAATCACTTAGCGTACCATGCTAGCCATAGCGGTAAACTCGAATACGGTATTTACTACATGAAATAGGTGAACAATTTCAGGCTTAAATCGTACAATATCTTCACATTGAAAAATAATGACAACATATGTATAGTTTAGGCATTATCTATGAAATATTAGAAACGGCAATACAATAATATTTAGATGCCTGTTTAGAATCGTATAGATACTCATAATATAACGTTTCTCAAAAAACAATGAAACACATGGCGAATTCAAAGCAACATGTCAATCTTATTAAATTCTTAATTACCAAATAAAATCAGATCATAACGAATCCTAATATAGTTAATTATAATCTTTAACTCACCAGTAAACATCTGCTACTGAAAACCAGGTATAAAATGAAGCATTTACACTCACAAATTTGGTATTCTAACCATCAATATAATACGCGTGCATCACCAACTGATGCCAGCTTCGCTCTGCCGACGCGATGTCAAAGCTCGCTCTACCTCACAAATACAAAGATAACGCTGGGGGCGCGCTGCGTAGGAAAGATCCAGAGCCATAGATAGAAAGAGTTGCGACATTGAGAATTTAGAAGCCATTTTGTTTCATACGCGATGCGCGTTCTGTGTCTAACGTGATGTGCGTTCCTGTGTATAACATTGTATAAATACAGTTAACAGCCTCCTGTATAGCTGTCTCTTATACACATCTAGATGTGTATAAGAGACAGTTAATGATTTCACTACTTTATATCCAATTTCATATTATAAATACTGTAATAATTTACTATTTTTATGCAGTTCTTTAATCCTCGCCGATAGACCGAGAGAGCCCCCTCGATGGCAAGCATTCTTCAATTAGGCAATTCTGCCATATAGACCCTAAAATAGCTCCTGTTATTTTTGCAAAATAAATGATATGTGACGACTAGCAAAAATTTATTAAATATGTATATCAAAATGTAATTAAAATCCGATAGGGTATATATATATAGATTGTTGCTCTTTAAATTTGAATATGAACAAGCCTGTACAAATCTTATGTTATTAATTTGATTATTATTATTTATAAATATTAAAATAGTATAAGTCAGTTGGCCGCAATATATAAACTGTGCTTTGCTGTAAATGTTATAATTGTAAGTATTAAATGATATAGAGGATCTGTGATATATTCAACATGTGTAATTGTGTAACGTACATTTTATTGTATTAAAAGTCTCGCCTCTGTTTTAATATTGTATTATGGCTGTACAGATTATGAACACACTGCAAGAGCGTGTCCGCTGTTTTAAAAGCGTCGTTTCCAAAATAAAGTTATATTAATTATATATTATTATGCAATAGAAACATCAAATCATTAAGATTATAAAACATCACCTTTATTATCATTGCCATTCG